>NC_064615.1:719867443-720171372 GCF_023898315.1 Schistocerca nitens | reverse complement strand
TTTAGATGTGTAAGGAAGTCAAGGAGTTTATCCATACCATGTGGCCAGATGACGAACGTGTCGTCCACGTAACGGAAAAAGCAAGTAGGTTTCCATTCGGATGACGACAGGGCTTCCTCCTCGAAGTTCTCCATGTACAAATTCGCTACCACCGGTGAGAGTGGGCTACCCATGGCCACTCCCTCCGTTTGTTCGTAGTATTCTCCATTAAAAAGAAAATACGTGGAACTCAAGACATGCCTAAAAAGTTCAGTGGTCTTCTCGTCAAACTTCTGACTAATCAATTCTAGTGACTCTCGCAGGGGTACCCTCGTGAACAAGGAAACGACGTCAAAACTCACCATGATATCTTCACCCAACGTGAAGCTATCAAGGCGTTTAACAAAATCCACGGAATTACGGATGTGATGAGGGCATTTACCCACATAAGGACTTAATATTCCCGTCAGGTATTTGGCCAACAAGTATGTTGGTGCCCTGATGTTGCTGACAATGGGGCGTAATGGTACCTCCTCTTTGTGAACCTTCGGGAGTCCATATAGTCTAGGCGGTACAGGACCTTGGGGTAACAATTTCTTAGCGTCACCTTCCGGTAAATCTGCGTCCTTCAGAAGCGACCTCGTCTTGTTGTCCACCTTCTTTGTGGGGTCAACGCTGATCTTCCGGTAGGAATCGTCATTTAGCAGGCTGTGCATCTTATCAGTGTAGTCCTTATGGGAGACAACAACTGTAGCATTGCCTTTGTCAGTCGGTAAGACAACAATTTCAGACCGCTCCCTCAGATCATGAATGGCCGTCCTCTCTTTACTAGTGATATTTGACTTCATCGGCTTGGATTTCGTCAACGCACGACAAGTTTCACGACGTATTTCCTCAGCTGATTCAGGCGGAAGTCGAACTGCAACCTGTTCAACAGCACTAACAATTTCTGCGACCGGAGTGAACTTGGGGGTGGGAGCGAAGTTGAGACCTTTCTGCATAACCGAGACCGCATCATCACTGAACACCATGCCACTCAAATTGATGACAGTCTTGCCCGGAACCTGCAGAGATGGTTTGTCAAGGAGGAGTGAGAACTTAGCTGTTTGACGTCCCGTTGCCTTCTTATGGGTGGAATCAGCTGCAACCCAGGTGACACCATCAATCCAATCCCAGGAAAAAGAAGTGAAATTACTAGCCAGTTGCAAATGTAGTTTGAGTAATTCCTGTGAGATAAACTCAAGGCTCCGGCGGGTGAATTGCACTCTCTCACGTACCAATGCGAGGCTGGCTCGTTTCTTGATTCTCTTAGCTGCTGCAGAATCGATGTGATGCATAACCTTAGCAAAATTTGGAACAACATTCTCGGAACGACATCTCTTTAGAAAGGCAAGAGTACTTAGCAAACGACATCTACGGTGGCAGTACACCCGTGGATATTTTGATTATCAAATACGCCGGGAGAAACTCAAGAATCACAATAAAATTAATGATGGTACTTTGGTAACAAAACTGGATTGTTGTGGACGTGTGAAAATGAGGATGGGCGGTACATTGAGGAAGCTACGAAGAGAAATGAAAGGAAAGTTGCTATCTGATGGAAAATCTCTGTCTGGCCGAGGCAGATTGACAGAAACTGAAATAGACCTTCTTCAGAGTTATTATTGACTGGCCATTACGCGAACTGTACCTCTGAAGGATGTTACAGCAATGAGAAAAGTTCTACGGGTCACCCACTTTCATAAGTTGTCCACAGATGACCACCCTGTTCACAGACTTTGCCCTAAAGGAGCAGATTCTTGGTGTGGTTACCAAAAAGCAAATGAAAGTGGTCAAATATACCGTCATAAGCATTCTCTTTCTGAGCCTGTTATGAATGAATTAAGACCAATTTTTAGAGACCTAAGTGACCCTGTTTTGCTTAGTAAATGTCTACATGCGGGCACTAAGAATACAAATGAAAGTTTCAACCATTGCATATGGGAAAGATTACCCAAGAAGGTTTTTGCAGGACTAATTACATTAAACGTTGGTGTAATAGATGCAGTGGTATGTTTCAATGATGGAGTAATAGGAGGATTGGAAGGCCTGAGGAATTTAGGCATAAACTGTGGCTCTAATATGGAAGATCAATTGCTTGCATGTGATAGACAGCGGGTGCATGAAGCTGGAAGATTTGCTCTGCAAGTTACCAAAGAAGCAAGAAGTGCTAAAAGGAATGCTAAGAGGAGGTTTGAAGATGGAAAAATGTTGGAGGATGAAGACTATGCTTCAGGAATGTTCTGAGGCACAGTGTAATTGGACTCATATCTTAATTCGCAATTTCCCGCAAGTTGTATTTTTCAGAATTCAGGTACAAATAGTTCCTAAAGTTTAAAAAGCATTGCTCTAATTTTTTTCTGTAACTTTCAATAGTCCATACTTATATAGTAGACCTAAGCTTTATTTCAGAATCAACTAAACTATAGAAAAAATAGCATTTTTATTAGGAAAAATTATAAAAATTAAAAAGTAAGATTTTTTTATCCTTGTAATATACATAACACGTGGAATTAAATAGATATAGTACCTCAGCCATCATGTCATGCATATCTGGTAAAAATTTGGTCTCCTTCAAATGTATAACATTGGATTAAATGGTACCTCAATTTGAGGAAGCATTTTGGAAAAAAATTGTATCAGTTTCTTTGTAATTTTTTAATAACCCTAAGCAGTTTCAAAAGTATTCAAAATACTTCTAATTTTTTTAGAAAGTGTGCTGCATTACCTGATACCAACAAAAAATCTGTAAAATATGTGCATTGGAAACAGAGCTTGAAAGAAATAGGTGTTGATTTTTGCAGAATATTGAGCCGGAAAAGTACCTTGTATTCTTAAGTGAATGAAGTGGAATGAAAAGTACATATTTGGTCATTATGAACCGAGCTTTGCGTCATAGCTTCAAGCTAGCTTCCTTTAAATGCTCCAGCTCTTCAGCTCTTGTCATGAGTTGATCAGGAAGGTCGACGGCATTCCTACTAATAGCACTCGATTCCATGATTACGATGCTGTAGTGAATCTTTACCCTAGATGCGCCAGCACAGTCTGTGAAGTAGCCGAAGACGTACTCAATACGATGACCTTCACCAGATGAACTTCATGTGGCTCGCCGCCTACCGTCTCCTGATGAAGAAACTGACTGACCACCGATAAGGCTACGTAGCAGAGTGCTGCCACTACCAGAATTCAATGCGGAAGCCAGAAACTTAGCCTTTTGTGGTCCACGTTCCTGTTAAACACTCAGGCGCCTTCGGGTGCTGAAACCTACCAGTACCAGATAGATGATCAAACAACCAAACAGCTCTCGACACCAGGAGCATCGCGGATGGGGCAGCAAGGGTCATCATAGATTTCGCCGCGCCGCCGAGTCCCTGACAACACCTCCTATGTGTATAAACGCTGAGCTGACCTGGACGAGTGTCAGCGACAATCCAACACTTTTGCCTTGCATTTTTGTGCAATTTTGCTCTAACTTAATTTTATTCTGAAAATACGTGTTTCAAACAGACCAACATACACCAGACAAGAAAAATACAACTTACAGTGAAAGAAAATAGACTCAACTGCTTCTTTTATGTTATCATCACTCCGCGGAACTCACTACTATATGCTTGTCTGGCTTCCTTTGGTTTTTCCATCCTCTTTCATGTTGAATGCTTATTCCTTACTCGGGCAGACAGTGCCCTCGACCTGATCCACTTCCGACATAATGGCTCGCTTCCTGCTTTCACGTCTGTCTCTGGCATGACATGAATGACCTCATATCCTGCCTTCCAAACTTCACAGAAGCTCTCCTACGAACCTTGCAGAGGAAACGAGGTACTGGCAGAAGCAAAGCTGTGATGAGAGGGCGCGGTCGTGCTTGGGTAGACAGACGGCAAGCCGCCATGGTAGCTCAGCGTGTTCGGTCAGAGGGTCAGTTACCCTCTGTAATAAAAAAAAAAACTGAGTTACTGGATCAACGAAGCGTCATGGGATGTTCCGCCCCGAACAGATACAACGACCAGTAACGGAAAAAAAAGAAAAACGGTAGAGCACTTGCCCACGGAAGGCAAAGGACCCGAGTTCGAATCTCGGTCCCACACACAGTTTTAATCTGCCAGGAAGTTCCAAGAATATGCTTGTTGTTAATACACTGAAAATTACTGTATTTTGTCTATGTTCCTCGCGATATTGTATCGCTTGTTGCATTTGTTGATTGATTGTAATTTGCACTTTTTCTGAAGTTAATAATTCGTCTAGGGATTGTAGCAAAGTGGAATCTAAGGTGTTGTTCACAAAGATTAGGTTTTGTTTAGGTAATATATCTGATGGTTTCTCCGGCCAATACGACACTGATCGGGACACGATAATCATTGTTGTGCCCGTGATGGTAGTTGGAATGTGGCATTGTGTTCCTATTACTTCAGATCTAGTTCCATTAATTAATAATCTACTGCCTACAATTCAATATCCAGGATTTAATTTTTTATAGCAAGCAGTAATTACTGTATAGAGTAAATCCAGTGACCTCGAATTTTTTGGGATTTTCACTCAGGAGTTAAAACTTTTTTCTTGCACTCTACGGCTTCCATTTTCCCTAACAAGGGAACCTCCCCATCGCACCCCCATCAGATTTAGTTATAAGCTGGCACAGTGGATAGGCCTTGAAAAACTGAACACAGATCAATCGAGAAGACAGGAAGAAGTTGTGTGGAACTACGAAAAAAATAAGCAAATATACAAACTGAGTAGTCCAGGCGCAAGATAGGCAACATCAAGGAGAGTGTGAGCTTAGCAGCGCCGTGGTCCCGTGGTTAGCGAGAGCATCTGCGGAGCGAGAGGTCCTTGGTTCAAGTCTTCCCTCGAGTGAACAGCTTAATTTTTTATTTTCAGACAGTTATTATCTGTCCTTCCGTCCGTCCGATGCGAGGTAACTGCGTCGTAGTATGGGGACGCTACAACTACACAAACATCGAAACACATATGACAAACTCTTATGTTTTCATCACTTTTTTGGGAGTGATTATCACATCCACAAGAAAACCTAAATCGGGCAAGGTAGAAGAATCCTTTTACCCATTCGCAAAGTGTACAAGTTGGGTGGGCCAACAACATATTCCAGTGATGTGACGCACATGCCGTCACCAGTGTCGTATCAGACGTGTTTTCCTGTGGAGGAATCAGTTGACCTATGACCTTGCCATTAAATGTTTTCGGTTCCCATTGCAGAGACACGTCCTTTCGTCTACTAATCGCACGGTTTTGTGGTGCGGTCGCAAAACACAGACACTAAACTTATTACAGTGAACAGAGACGTAAATGAACGAACGAACAGATCATAACTTCGCGAAAATAAAGAAAGTGAACTTTTCACTCGAGCGAAGAGTTGAACCAAGGAACTCTCATTCCGCAGTTGCTCACGCTAGCCACGGAACCACAGCGCTCCTGAACTCACGGACTCCTTGATGTTGCCTATCTTGCACATGGACTACTCAGTTTGTATATTTTGCTTATTTTTTTCATAGTTCCACACTACTTCTTCCTGTTTTCTCGATTGATCTGTGTTCAGTTTTTCAAGGCCTGTCCACTGTGCCAACTTATAACTAAATGTGAGGGGGGGTGCGATGGGGAGGTTCCCTTGTAAGAATAACTGCATTTCATATGACGGGTTGTTCGTTTGTATCACCCATGTAGGACAGATACCATTCTCTCTTATATAATCTCCTATATCTGCTACAGATATAAGGATATGATCATCTCTCTGCCTGGAAACTAATAATACTTCGTGAGTTTGCATTTGTATCCATTTTCCAGTTGTATTCCATTTAAGGGGATATACAGGGTGTTACAAAAAAGGTACGGCCAAACTTTCAGGAAACATTCCTCGCACACAAAGAAATAAAATATGTTATGTGGACATGTGTCCGGAAACGCTTACTTTCCATGTTAGTGATTTTATTACTTCTCTTCAAATCACATTAATCATGGAATGGAAACACACCGCAACAGAACGTACCCGCGTGACTTCAAACACTTTGTTACAGGAAATGTTCAAAATGTCCTCCGTTAGCGAGGATACATGCATCCACCCTCCGTCGCATGGGATCCCTGATGCGCTGATGCAGCCCTGGAGAATGGCGTATTGTATCACAGCCGTCCACAATACGAGCACGAAGAGTCTCTACATTTGGTACCGGGGTTGCGTAGACAAGAGCTTTCAAATGTCCCCATAAATGAAAGTCAAGGGGGTTGAGGTCAGGAGAGCGTGGAGGCCATGGAATTGGTCCGCCTCTACCAATCCATCGGTCACCGAATCTGTTGTTGAGAAGCGTGCGAACACTTCTACTGAAATGTGCAGGAGCTCCATCGTGCATGAACCACATGTTGTGCCGTACTTGTAAAGGCACATGTTCTAGCAGCACAGGTAGAGTATCCCGTATGAAATCATGATAACGTGCTCTATTGAGCGTAGGTGGAAGAACATACTGACGAAACTAAAATGAGATCTAACATGGAAATTAAGCGTTTCCGGACACATGTCCACATAACATCTTTTCTTTATTTGTGTGTGAGAAATGTTTCCTGAAAGTTTGGCCGTACCTTTTTGTAACACCCTGTAGATGTACCGCGTAACACTGGTATTGCGCGTTTACACCTACTACTGGAAACTATATTTTAATATGCACTCTGCCTTCATCAGTATCAACTCTCACATCACATATGCGACAAAATGAAGAACATTCGTACTGGTTATAGCCACGATGTGTTGTGATTCCTCTGGAAAGCCTCTTTGCACTTTCTAACAGTGCCATGAAAATTTGCTGTTGCTTTAATAACGTTGCACTCAACTGTTCATGAGTAGCATAATGGACTGCTTCATGCAAAGTTTCGACATCAGTCCTTGCGTCTTCTAATCTGTGTGCTAAGATTCATAATAATGTTTAAGACATTGTTGGTGCTCTGCACATATCACTCTAATTCTGTGGTTAAATTCCGTATTGTTTTGGAAAAGTTCAGTAGTCTGTTCCTTGCTCTGTGTTTCCTATGCATGCTGTCTGCCAATGTACTTTTGCTTTCGTATCTTCCTCTTATTCTTATACATTTCCAAGGGTGCCGTTTAAATTTTTTGTATTGTCATTATTTGCTGTTCCAAACACGGTTTTTAACAGTTTCCCTCATGATCTAACCAACCTCATTCTTGGTACTACTCCTGTTCAATGTTGCACCTTACCCTCGGTTCCTCATACGAGAGTTTGAATTCCTAATACTCGTTCTGCATATCTTCCAATAATCCTCCTTTCTCTGCTTCACGCTGTAACTCTGTGGACTTGTCCTGTAGTCTTCGTACGTCATTCCTTACTTCCTAAATTCCCAAATATTGAATGTAAACCCATCTGTGAGTTGTTAGTAGGAAATATGATTTTCTAGCAGTTAAAATTCCATTGTACAGAGGTTGATTCCGTATCACATCTCCTCTGCTGTAGCACAAGAGTACTATATTCATAAAAAGTTTCTCGGATAACATCTAGTACGCCATCTGAGAGAAAGGAAGAACGGTACACGAACATAAACACAGAACACAACTAATAAAGAAAATTAAACTAACTTAAGTAATTAACATATGCCATACGCTCACTTACATGAAATTTACGCTATTCCCTAGACCTAAGTCCATAACGTAGATTTCTATGATGTTACTTTTGCCTTGGTAACTCTTCATTTTACGCGACAGTTGAAGGAACCTGTTGCAATGCATCAGTCTCACTTAACGGTGACTCTACTTACGTACATGGTCCATGCAAGCTATAGTTCGGAATTGTAATTTTAGGTTGACTGGCGAAGTCCTTTCAGTAACTTAGTAGGGCCCACGATATTTCATTAAAAGCTCTTTTGGCTTGTCCTTTGGGGTACACGGATTAACTAGTAATACCCAATGCCCTATTGTGTATTTTGTCAGATTTCTTGCCCGTTGCAAGTTCGTTCTTGCTTCTCCAAAGCTTTTGCGTTGGCGCGCTTTACCCTTTGCCAATTTCTCTCAATTTCTTCGCAAATTTTTCTCTGGTTTGCTCTGTGGACCCAGGTTAGGCTGAATTACATCAAAAGGTGACAGCATTTTTCGCCCGTATTCTATCTCGTACAGCGAGAGGCCATTTCCAGTATAAAATTTTGTATTCTTTTCAAAGGTCTTAAAACATCCAATCCTAACGTAGAAATTGCATTGTCTATTTCTGATAGTCCCTGTAACTGAATTTTCTGATGCATCCAATCTGCTTTTTGTGCACTCGGGGTGCAGTTTCTTACATATCGTTCTACATCAATGCGACGCGTTTTCAGTTACACATCTGCTAGTTTTTCATTGCCCTCAGTGACCTGATCAGACGCGGTCGTGTGCTTGACGTAATACTTCCGATCTTGCAAACTGCAAGAACTACAACGCCAGGTCCATATTTTATTGATCGGCATAGCAACCTTTCTTGCATTTCAAACAGAGATTGCTATCTAAACAATTAACACTCACTGTCAGTTGATTTTACCTTTACCCAGGCTTCCTGTCTTCCATCTACTGTTTGTTAAACTGCCATCTTCCTACATAGCGTATCAGCATTTGTCTATTTGATTCCTAGCTTACAAATTAGTTCATAGCCGAACTCACACAATTGTAACACCCATCTCGCTAATCGAACTGATGGATCTTTCAACCTTAATAACCATTTTATAGAAGCATTGTCTGTAATCACTTTGAATTTTCGTACAAATAACTTTTTCAGGAGTCGAATAATTAATTTCAGCCTTCCTCAATTGTTTGGAGGCATCTGCTACCGGCTGTTCTGTCCCATCAACATTCTGACTCAAAACAGAACCCAGAGCAGTCTTGGATTCATCATTCGCAAATATTACTTCCTGTTCAAAGCCGGGGAATATTAGCACAGGATCTGATGTTAATATCTCCTTGAGCTTCTTGAATGCTTCTTCACAATGAAAACTAACTCCTTTCATAGTAACCTAGTTAACGGGTATGCAATTTCAGCAAACACTTTCTTGAACTTACGATAACAATTGTTTGTGGTGTCGGAAAATTACGTACAGCGGAAGTAAGTCGAGGATCCATCCTAACTCCGCCTTGACATATAAACGACATACAAACAACTGTAATATACATACGGGGCATCATAATTAATGGCGTAAACGCATACAGTTGAAAGTACACGACGATAGAAGCAAAACGTCTCAGTAAACACACCTTAAAAGTTGTGAGCATTTCTTCTTTCGAAGAGTTAAGTTTCTAAGTAGCGAAGATGAAAAAGTGCTCACAGCTCTTAACGTATGCATTTTCGACCCTATGTTTACTCAGACTTTTTTGCTTCTAGTATCGTGCACTTTCATCTGTATGGGTTTACGCCATTAATTATATATATATATATATATATATATATATATATATATATATATATATATATATATATATATATACTCCTGGAAATTGAAATAAGAACACCGTGAATTCATTGTCCCAGGAAGGGGAAACTTTATTGACACATTCCTGGGGTCAGATACATCACATGATCATACTGACAGAACCACAGGCACATAGACACAGGCAACAGAGCATGCACAATGTCGGCACTAGTACAGTGTATATCCACCTTTCGCAGCAATGCAGGCTGCTATTCTCCCATGGAGACGATCGTAGAGATGCTGGATGTAGTCCTGTGGAACGGCTTGCCATGCCATTTCCACCTGGCGCCTCAGTTGGACCAGCGTTCATGCTGGACGTGCAGACCGCGTGAGACGACGCTTCATCCAGTCCCAAACATGCTCAATGGGGGACAGATCCGGAGATCTTGCTGGCCAGGGTAGTTGACTTACACCTTCTAGAGCACGTTGGGTGGCACGGGATACATGCGGACGTGCATTGTCCTGTTGGAACAGCAAGTTCCCTTGCCGGTCTAGGAATGGTAGAACGATGGGTTCGATGACGGTTTGGATGTACCGTGCACTATTCAGTGTCCCCTCGACGATCACCAGTGGTGTACGGCCAGTGTAGGAGATCGCTCCCCACACCATGATGCCGGGTGTTGGCCCTGTGTGCCTCGGTCGTATGCAGTCGTGATTGTGGCGCTCACCTGCACGGCGCCAAACACGCATACGACCATCATTGGCACCAAGGCAGAAGCGACTCTCATCGCTGAAGACGACACGTCTCCATTCGTCCCTCCATTCACGCCTGTCGCGACACCACTGGAGGCGGGCTGCACGATGTTGGGGCGTGAGCGGAAGACGGCCTAACGGTGTGCGGGACCGTAGCCCAGCTTCATGGAGACGGTTGCGAATGGTCCTCGCCGATACCTCAGGAGCAACAGTGTCCCTAATTTGCTGGGAAGTGGCGGTGCGGTCCCCTACGGCACTGCGTAGGATCCTACGGTCTTGGCGTGCATCCGTGCGTCGCTGCGGTCCGGTCCCAGGTCGACGGGCACGTGCACCTTCCGCCGACCACTGGCGACAACATCGATGTACTGTGGAGACCTCACGCCCCACGTGTTGAGCAATTCGGCGGTACGTCCACCCGGCCTCCCGCATGCCCACTATACGCCCTCGCTCAAAGTCCGTCAACTGCACATACGGTTCACGTCCACGCTGTCGCGGCATGCTACCAGTGTTAAAGACTGCGATGGAGCTCCGTATGCCACGGCAAACTGGCTGACACTGACGGCGGCGGTGCACAAATGCTGCGCAGCTAGCGCCATTCGACGGCCAACACCGCGGTTCCGCGGTTCCTGGTGTGTCCGCTGTGCCGTGCGTGTGATAATTGCTTGTACAGCCCTCTCGCAGTGTCCGGAGCAAGTATGGTGGGTCTGACACACCGGTGTCAATGTGTTCTTTTTTCCATTTCCAGGAGTATATATATATATATATATATATATATATATATATATATATATATATATATATATAAGAATCATAAAAGAAGGTTGTATACATGAAAGAATCCTGGAAGATGTGGACTCTGACCACAATCTATTGGTTGTGAACTGTAATTTAAAACTGAAGAAACTGCAAAAAGGTGGGAATTTAAGGAGATGGGACCTGGATAAACTGACTAAACCAGAGGTTATACAGAGTTTTATGGAGAGCATAAGAGAACAAATGACAGGAATCGGGGAAAGAAATACAGTAGAAGAAGAATGGCTAGCTCTGAGGGATGAAATAGTGAAGGCAGCAGAGGATCAAGTAGGCAAAAGGACGAGAACTAGTAGATCTCCTTGGGTAACAGAAGACATATTGAATTTAATTGATGAAAGGAGAAAATATAAAAATGCAGTAAATGAAGCAGGCAAAAAGGAATACAAACGTCTCAAAAATGAGATCGACAGGAAGTGCAAAATAGCTAAGCAGGGATGGCTAGAGGAAAAATGTAAGGATGCAGAGGCAGGTGGAAGGAGTATATAGAGGGTCTATACAAGGGCGATGTACTTCAGGACAATATTATGGAAATGGAAGAGGATGTAGATGAAGATGAAATGGGATATACGATACTGCGTGCAGAGTTTGACAGTGCACTGAAAGACCTGAGTCGAAACAAGGCCCCAGGAGTAGACAACATCCCATTAGAACTACTGACGGCCTCGGGAGAGCCGGCCCTGACAAAACTCTACCATCTGGTGGGCCAGATGTATGAGACAGGCGAAATACCCTCAGACTTCGAGAAGAATATAATAATTCCAATCCCAAAGAAAGCAGGTGTTGACAGATGTGAAAATTACCGAACTATCAGTTTAATACGTCAAGCTGCAAAATACTAACGCGAATTCTTTACAGACGCATGGAAAAACTGGTAGAAGCCGACCTCGGGGAAGATTAGATTGGATTCCGTACAAGTATTGGAACACGTGAGGCAATACTGACCCTACGACTTATCTTAGAAGATAGATTAAGGAAAGGAAAACCTACCTTTCTAGCATTTGTAGATTTAGAGAAAGCTTTTGACAATGTTGGCTGTAATACTCTCTTTCATATTCTGAAGGTGGCAGGGGCTATTTACAACTTGTACAGAAACCAGATGGCAGTTATAAGAGTCGAGGGGTATGGAAGGGAAGCAGTGGTTGGGAAGGGAGTGAGACAGGGTTGTAGCCTCTCCCCGATGTTAGTCAATCTGTATATTGAGCAAGAAGTAAATGAAACAAAAGAATGATTCGGAGTAGGTATTAAAATCCATGGAGAGGAAATAAAAACTTTGAGGTTCGCCGATGACATTGTAATTCTGTCAGAGAGAGCAAAGGACTTGGAAGGGCAGTTGAACGGAATGGATAGTGTCTTGAAAGGGGGATATAAGATGAACATCAACAAAAGCAAAACAAGGGATAATGGAATGTAGTCGAATTAAGTCGGGTGATGCTGAGGGAATTAGATTAGGAAATGAGACACTTAAAGTAGTAAAGGAGTTTTGCTATTTGGGGAGCAAAATAACTGATGATGGTCGAAGTAGAGGGGATATAAAATGTAGACTGGCAATGGCAAGGAAATCTTTTCTCAAGAAGAGAAATTTGTGAACATCGAGTATAGATTTAAGTGTCAGGAAAGTGTTTCTGAAAGTATTTGTATGGAGTGTAGCCATGTATGGAAGTGAAACATGGACGATAAATAGTTTGGGCAAGAAGAGAATAGAAGCTTTCGAAATGTGGTGCTACAGAAGAATGCTGAAGATTAGATGGGTAGATCACGTAACTAATGAGGAGGTATTGAGTAGAATTGGGGAGAAGAGGAGTTTGTGGCACAGCTTGACAAGAAGAAGGGATCGGTTGGTAGGACATGTTCTGAGGCATCAAAGGATGACATATTTAGCATTGGGGGGCAGCGTGGAGGGTAGAAATCGCAGGGGGAGACCAAGAGATGAATACACTAAGCAGATTCAGAAGGATGTGTGTGTGTATATGTGCCTATGTGTGTGTCTGAGTAAGATGGTACTTCTCAGTCTACTAAATACTTCATATAGACGTTTAACATTACCTTCTATTGCTCTCAGATAGGCGATTATATTATCAAGGTATGCCATACAGATACTTATTTTTAACCTGCAAAGTACCCCCATCTAATAGACGTTAGAATGTACCCGGAGTATTTCTCAATCCAAACGGCAGTGTTTGATACCGGAAATGAAGGTGTTGTGAAAGCTGTCTTGGGTCTATCTTCTGGAAACACTTGCAATTGGTGATAACCACTTCTAAAATCAATCGTTGAAAAGTATTTCCATCTTCCTAGGTTGTGTAAGTAGGCTGTTTAGGTTCTTATATTGGTAACGCCACATAGCGCTCTGTTTGAAAATCACTGGCTGTGCTGTGTGCAGTCTGAGGCTGGTCGGCATTGTTGCAATAATTGCTATTGTAGTGTTCGGGCAGTTGGCTGTTAACAGCGCAGTTGCGCAGCTGGACGTGAGCCGCCAGCAGTGGTGGATGTGGGGAGAGAGATGGTGGAATTTTGAGAACGGACGATCTGGACGTGTGTCCATCAGAAAGAGTAAATTTGTAATATTGGATATCATAGACTAATATATGACTTTTGAGCACTATTAAGGTAAATACATTGTTTGTTCTCTTTCAAAATGTTTCTTTTGCTAACTATGCCTATCAGTAGTTAGTGCCTTCAGTAGTTTGAATCTTTTATTTAGCTGGCAGTAGTGGCGCTCGCTGTATTGCAGTAGTTCGAGTAACGAAGATTTTTGTGAGGTAAGTGATTTGTGAAAGGTATAGGTTAATGTTAGTCAGGGCCATTCTCTTGTAGGGATTATTGAAAGTCAGATTGCGTTGCGCTAAAAAAAATATTGTGTGTCAGTTTAAGTACAGTCATGTATAATTTTTCTAAGGGGACGTTTCAGTTGTCTAATGTATCCGTGACGTTTAGGATCAGATATTCATACGTTGCGGTACGTGCGTTTAGGTAACGGTAGACCTAACAAAATCGATATTTTTGAGAATCGTCGACTGACTTTTTTGGTACAACAACAATATTGTTGACCTTGGGCTATCACCATGCTCGATAATACGCTCACGTAATTGTTGATCTATAAATTCGTCTACTAGTGGCTTTAGGTGTTTCGCTCTTTTGTACGGTTTCCCGTAGACTAGTGGATTATTGCCTGTTGGTATGCGATGTTGTGTGACAAGAGTCCCTGTTAGTGGACCATATGAACTGAATAAATCTGAATATCCTAACAACAAAGTTTCCGTGACTTTGGGCTCACTGTCTTTCAATCGACGAACCTCGGCACGTAGTACAGATGCATTGACAGTTTGTTTGACGCTTCGATCATCTTGTGATCCATTGATATCCTCATACCCGAGCTCCCCATTGACATTGGTTACTCGCGCAACGCTTCTTCGTATAAAACAATGCGTTTCATCTAATGCTTCATTGTTTTGCTCTGGCTCAACAACACAAAATTTCCTTCCTGAGACATCGGTATCTACAATACCAGCTGGTTTCTGTGTCATGCGTAATTATCTTTAATGTATGTGTACTCAGTTCAGTTGGTGACACCCTGGTGGACCACCAGTTTCAATTGTGCGGTCTGAAAGATTAATTTTTGCATGATGCCTATCCAGGAAGTCAAATTCGACAATCGCACAATACTCATGGCCCACAGTTGGCATAATTTCAATATGCTCATGAAACTCTATAGTTCCTGTCCTAAAAACGAGCTGTGTTTCCCCAACGATACCAAATCATTCTTTCCTAATCCACGTAAAATGGTTCAAATGGCTCTGAGCACTATGGGACTCAACTGCTGAGGTCATTAGTCCCCTAGAACTTAGAACTAGTTAAACCTAACTAACCTAAGGGCATCACAAACATCCATGCCCGAGGCAGGATTCGAACCTGCGACCGTAGCGGTCTTGCGGTTCCAGACTGCAGCGCCTTTAACCGCACGGCCACTTCGGCCGGCTAATCCACGTAACTTATACCTTGAAGTCCCTAGTTTTCTTCTACCCACGGGGTCCAGGCTAATCACAGATATATGTGAACCATCAGCGACTAAAAGTCAAGCAACAATCCAGCTCTGCTTGGACTGCAGTACTCTGACTAGGGAATGTTTTCCAATGGATGAAACACACCCGTTTATGTTTAACATTTTCCTTTGCTTCTTTCCGTTACCCTGCTTCCTAATCTCAGACTCGTTTGCCTTGTCGCTAAAACTCGAACATCTGTAACATCAGAATGAGACTTTCTGTCTGCAGCGGAGTGCGCGCTGATATCAAACTTCCTGGCAGATTAAAACTGTGTGCCCGACCGAGACTCGAAATCGAGACCTTTGCCTTTCGCGGGCAAGTGCTCTACCATCTGAGCTACCAAAGCACGACTCACGCCCTGTCCTCACAGCTTTACTTCTGCCAGTATCTCGTCTCCTACCTTCCAAGCTTCTGATTCTAACTGAACTATCAGTTCATTATAGCGTAAATATTGTTGAGCATTTTCCTCAAACATTTGTGACGTGTGCTCTGTCCGTTATTTTCCCATTAGTACTATCTGACATTGTGCCTAGTATTTTCGTTCAATTTACCACTAACTTAATTTTATTCTGAAAGTACGAGCTTCAAACATAGCAATATATACCAAACAGGAAAAATACAATATTCAAGCCGGCCGGAGTGGCCGAGCGGTTCTAGGTGCTACAGTCTGGAGCCGCGCGACCGCTACGGTCACAGGTTCGAATCCTGCCTCGGGCAAGGATATGTGTGATGTCCTTAGGTTAGTTAGGTTTAAGTAGTTCTAAGTTCTAGGGGACTGATGACCTCAGAAGTTAAGTCCCATAGGCTCAGAGCCATTTGAACCAACAATAATCAATGTACGAAACTAGACTCATCAACTTCAATTTCATGATCATGGTTCAGCGACTCTCATTACACTCGTGTGCTGCATGACCATACCGTCTGCTAGTAGATAATGTCACTGGTACGAACTTCTGACACCAATTTACAGAGGGCCGAGCGGAAACACCTCCGGTGAAGTCAGGACAGCTGTTGGGAGCCTCTGAAGTGCCTACGACGCCAGTAAAACATTATTAGAGTTCAGTTATTTATTTATAATGTTTAGACGCCGTCTTGCTTCTGCAGCAGACTCGGCTGTTGGTCATTCAGCAGCGTGTTGGATTCTAGCTGACGTCCGTCGAGTCGGCTCAGCGTTTGTAAGCCCAGGAGGTGACGTAAGCTACTTTTGCGGCGCGACGTGGTAGCCGCGGGCAAGCGGAGTAGCGGCTGCCCAGCACGAAGTGGATTTCGCCCCGGCTGACGAGTGTATGAGGTCCCACGCCGAATTCTATTCAATACCTCCTCGTTAGTTATATGATCTACCCATGTAATCATCAGCATTCTTCTCTAGTACCACATTTCGAAAGCTTCTATTCTCTTCATGTCCATATCATTTATCGTCTATGTTCCACTTCCATACATGGCTACACTCCATACAAATACTTTCAGAAACGACTTCCTGACACTTAAATCTATACTCGATGTTCACAAATTTCTCTTCTTCAGAAAAGCTTTCCTTGCCATTGCCAGTCTACATTTTATATCCCCTCCACTTCGACCATCATCAGTTATTTTCCTCCCCAAATAGCAAAACTCCTACTTTAAGTGACTTATTTCCTAATCTAATTCCCTCAGCATCACCCGACTTAATTCGACTACATTCCATTATCCCTTGTTTTGCTTTTGTTGATGTTCATCTTATATCCCCCTTTCAAGACACTATCCATTCCGTTCAACTGCTCTTCCAAGTCTTTTGCTGTCTCTGACAGAATTACAATGTCTTCGGCAAACCTCAAAGTTTTTACTTCTTCTCCATGGATTTTAATACCTGTTCCGAATTTATTTTGTTTCCTTCACTGCTTGCTCAATATACAGACTGAATAACATTGGGGAGAGGCTACAACCCAGTCTCACTCCCTACCCAACCACTGCTTCCCTTTCATACCCCTCGACTCTTATAACTGTCATCTTGTTTCTGTACAAATTGTAAATAGGCTTTCGCTCCCTGTATTTTACCCCTGCCACCTTTAGAATTTGAAAAGGAGTATTCCAGTCAACACTGTCAAAAGCTAAGTCTACAAATGCTACAAACGTTTGCTTTTCCTTAATCTATCTCCTAAGATACGTCGTAGGGTCAGTAGTGCCTCACGTGTTCCAATATTTATACGGAATTCAAACTCATCTTCCACCAGTTTTTCCATTCGTCTGTAAATAATTCGCGTTACTATTTTGCAGCTGTGACTTATTAAAATGTTAGGTCGGTAATTTTCAAATCTAACACCTGCTTTCTTTGGGATTTGAATGATTATATTCTTCTTGAAGTCTGAGGGTATTTCGCCTGTCTCATACATCTTGCTCACCAGATGGTAGAGTTTTGTCAGGACTGGCTCTCCCAAGACTGTCAATAGTTCTAATGGAATGTTGTCTACTCCTGGGGCCTTGTTTCGAGTCAGGTCTTTCAGTGCTCTGTCAAACTCTTCACGCAGTATCATATCTCCCATTTCATCTTCATCTACATCCTCTTGCATTTCCATAATATTGTCCTCAAGAACATCGCCCTTGTATAGCCCCTCTATATACTCCTTCCCCCTTTCTGCTTTCCCTTCTTTGCTTAGAACTGGGTTTCCATCTGAGCTCTTGATATTCATTCAAGTGGTTCTCTTTTCTCCACAGGTGTCTTTCATTATCCTGTAGTCACCATCTATGTTCCACCTATTAAGATAAGCCTCTACATCTTTACATTTGTCCTCTAGCCATCCCTGCTTAGCTATTTTGCACTTCCTGTCGATCTCATTATAGAGACGTTTGTATTCCTTTTTGCCTGCTTCATTTACTGCATTTTTATATTATCTCCTTTCATGAACTAAATTCAATATTTCTTCTGTTACCCAAGGATTTCTACTAGCCCTCGTCTTTTTACCTACTTTATCCTCTGCTGCCTTCACTATTTTATCCCTCAGAGCTACCCATTCTTCTTCTACTGTATTTCGTTCCCCAATTCCTGTCAATTGTTCCCTTATGCTCTCCCTGAAACACTGTACAACCTCTGGTTTAGTCAGTTTATCCAGGTCCCATCTCCTTAAATTCCCACCTTTTTGCAGTTTCTTCAGTTTTAATCTACAGTTCAAAGCCAATTGATTGTGGTCAGAGTCCACATCTTCCCCTGGAAATGTCTTACAATTTAAAACCTGGTTCGTAAATCTCTGCCTTACCATTATATAATCTATCTGATACCTTGTAGTATCTTCAGACTTCTTCCATGTATACACCTTCTTTCATGATTCTTGAACCAAGTGTTAGCTATGATTAAGTTATGCTCTGTGCTAAATAAAGGTAATTTTCCAAAAATCAGATATAATTTCACTCCTGAGCAACTGAATTGCTTCTTAAATCACTCTTATAAGTTGCAGCGCAAAAAGTGTTCACTCCCAGAACAGACAGACGGACTTACAGAATAAAAAATAATGTTACTTTGTAAAACCAGAACTTCGAAGAAGACTAATTAACACTGGGATGCAAATCGAACGGAATAATACATTAAATAGAACGGAATTAATCTCTATGTTTCAACTGAGAGACTACCGGAAAATGTGTGTCTCTGAGTCTTTTAACTTCGGATTTGCTATGGGCTCAGTGAAAGATGGATGACCACTTCGTTCCGTCACTTGTGGTAAACGAAGATAAAAAAAAAAGAAGTGGTTCAAATGGCTCTGAGCACTATGGGACTTAACTTCTGAGGCCATCAGTCCCTTAGAACTTAGAACTACTTAAACCTAACTAACCTAACGACATCACACACTTGCATGCCCGAGGCAGGATTCGAACCTGCGACCGTAGCGGTCGTGTGGTTCCAGACTGTAGCGCCTAGAACCGCTCGGCTCGGCCGGCGGTAAACGAAGAGCCTAAACGACGGAGAGTAGTTATTGCTGCTGAATGGACATGGAGAGATAGGATATCGGACAAGTCTTAGGTTGACAGACTTTGTCTTACATTCGAACTAATGTGATCAATATATCAGAAGCACAAAACATGTAGTGTGATCACCCTCTTCGTTAGATGAAAGTATCTCGTAATGCTCTTGATATAGACGCTGCCGGCATGAATACTAATCTACTTTTCCACAGTAGTTGGATAAATTAACACAGTTAACTTACACCGTTTTGGAAATCAGTTAATATCCAGAAAAAACCAACAAGAAATAAAACATGCTAGGAGTCATTCGCTAAAGTTATGATGCAGGTATGTGGTTTAAGTGCACAATATACGTAGAATAGATGTTTAAAGGTGCTTTATGGGTGTTTAGTAGATGTAATATGGCGGTCAAAATTGCCCAGGAAAGTACTGGAACGTAATCTGGCCGTGTTTATAGGTTTTGAAATGCGCTGCCCAGAATACGAAGCAAATGCGCCACCCAGCCAATCTGATAATTTAGTATTAGCAAATTGCATTTGTAGAGTTTGAAAGATTAAGAGTGAGGCCGTGGCGGTAATATACATGCTTACAAGGATCAATTGCACGAATAAATCCGCAAATGTAGTACAGAGAATTTCGTTATGGCGTTTTATGTGCCATTTTAAACCTTTCTCTAAACATACCAGCTGGTTACGTTCTGGTGGTGTATTATCCAGTGAAGGGTGCTGTTGCAATAGCATAGGCCCTTTATTAAATCAATCCACATCTTACTTACCTCTGACTGAAGTCGTGCATCCTGTACGTCCCACGACAACTGGCGAATAATGTGGGATGTTTCGGCACTCTGAAACACATATCACCAAACACGTAAATAACCGTAGATGTGTACAGCACTACTGCTTTCAAGTGTTCGGTTTCAGTCGCATAAATACATTTCTCTAAATTAACGAATTAACTAAAGTCTGCAAAAATTTCAGTACCACAAAAAATTAATCGAGTAAACAGGTCGATAGCATCATTAAAAAAAAAAAAAGAATTATGACTGTGAAGAGTTGGGGCGTGCGTGGACAGAGTCGTGTCCGCTCTCGTGGAAAAAGGATAACAATGATGGAGAATCCTGAAATGATGTGGAAGATTACCGATGCGAATCCCCAGTTTGCGATTTGGCACCAGCAATTTTACCTCTCATTATGGAATGACTGGTATCTTGTCTGTTTGATAGTGTCTGAAGTGTTGACTCGGCGTTGGAGAATTGAAAGGGTGTAAATCTGCTTGCATCGATGTTTAAACGCGCAGCACATACACATGACACGGAGGGCCTGCAGTACAGTGATGGCTGCAGGCTCTGGCGATGATCACGGTGGTGGGCGGCTTTCTTCGTTGATCGGCTCAACAAAAAACGCTAGCTGCAGTGGTTTGGGGCTCCATTTGATGTGATAAACGATCTCGAAACCTCCGCATTATTGGTTTCGGAACAGCAACCATTGTCGGAAGACGTTGGAGCCAACTTTTCATTCTTCACCGTCTACAACCCGTTGATTCCACGCCAACATACCCATGTTCACCACCACTTTTAATTCTCGATGTTAGAGTACATTTGCAGTTCTTTAACTAATTATTAGCTTTGCATATGGTGCTCTCATCATACAAGTTAACTGAAACTGATCTCATTTGCACAAGCAGTTGTGTACAGTAAGAAAAGTTTGTAAACTGTGTTGGAAGAGATGAACAGAGAGAGAAACACAGGGAGAGTGGGAGCGATGGTGAGTCATACGGTTAAACTTTCAAAACGCTGTAGAAATAACACCACTGGTCAGAATGACGTCAAATTGCAATGGAATATTATCGGAGAGGGGGGGGGGGGGGCGACGTGTGGAAGAAGGAAAAAAATAGTGCGAAAATTGAGCAATAGATAGTGCCGTATGTGTCAGAATACGCAAATGAAAACACCTGTCATGGACACGAGGCATTGAAGTTGGTATAAACATGCCGGGTAGACGGCTTTTCCTCCTTTCGCCATGACTGTCTCAATGCAGGATTGCACTCTGCTTGTAAAGCTGTACGGTAATTTGTCTTCTACCCGCTAGTGCGCGGAATACATCTTTTCACTGAAAATGAAACAGTGATATCTATAAACTCTGAAACGGAAAACTGGTTTTTAGGCATTATCTGTACGCTTACGTACGGTGTGGTTTGGCTTAATTTCTAAGTTAATGATAACGTAGGAAACCAGAACCTAACTCTGTTTTTGCAATTCACCAGAGCATTGTAAAATTGATTCAGGTTACAAATTGTAACAAAGCGATATTAACCCACAGCTATGTGTTTCGAGAGTTTCCTTCCTCGCGTTTAAATCTAAAATCAACATCGACCAACTGTTCCCTCCTATTGTATTAGAAGTGAACTAGTGTGACAACATGGTGTCCAGTCAGAGACTCCACTTAAGGACAACTACTATGGTCAACGGTTGGTAGTAGATGAATGCATACAGCTTGGCGGTTTTAAAATATGGCGATGTTTTTTGTCGAGTTTAGTTAATAATGTGCTTATTAGTTACCACATTCAAGTACGTCGTTTTCAGGATTTAAAAGCAGGCAACCAAAACAAATCCCACAGCTATGCATTAATATGACTTTAATATGTGTTCTGTCGTTATTGTGGTCTTCAGTCACTTCTGATGCAGCTCTCCACATTAATCTGCTCTACGCAAGCCTCTTCATTTCTGCGTAGCTACAGCATTCATTTGCACCTGCTTACTGTTGTCAGGCCTTGGTTTCGAAAGCTATTCTCTTATTGACCAAAATGTTAACGTTTCTCTCTCTAATATCGTCATTGAAGATTCCCTTGCATTTAAATTTGTGTTTGATGTTAACGAATTCCTGTTTTTCAATAACACTTTCTTCCTGTCACCAGTCTGCATTTTTTATGTTTTCTACTTCTGCCATAAACAATTATTTTACTGCGGAAATAGAAAAGCTCATCTACTACTTTTAGTGACTCCCAATATACTTCCGTCAACATCGCCTGATTTGATTCGACTACATTCGATTAACACCGATTTACTTTTGTCGGTGTTCTTCTCATAACCTTCTTTCATGATACAATACATTCCGTTCAACTAATCTTCAAAGTCATTTGGCGCCTCTGTCTGCAAATCTCGAAATTTTATTTCTTCTCCCTGAACTTTAACTGCCTATAAAAATTTCTCCTTGGTTTCCTTCATAGGTTGCTCAACGTACAGACTGAATAATTTCGGATATGAGATGATAGCTTATTACACTCTATTCTCGGCTACTTATTTACCGTTTTTGTACGAGTAGTGAATCCTTTTCATTGCTTGTATTTTATTATAGCTAAGTTCTGAATTTCAAACAGTTTGAAGGTTGATAATGATTTCTCTAAATCTGCAAATGTTCTAAACTAAAGATCGCCATATGATTGCCCTAAAGCTCTTCTAAAATGAGTTTTAGGGTCAGTATTGTCTGTTGATTCCAAAATTTCTCCTAAACGTGGACTTATGTTTCACGAGATCGGCCTCGACCAGTTTTCCATTCATCTGTGAATATTTCGGTGTCAGTGTTTTGCAATCGTGACTCACTACGCTGCAACTTCGGTAATATTCACATTTGTCAGCACGTGCCTTTTGTGTTCTTCTTGAAGTATAACGGCCTTTCACCTGTCTCATACATCTTGCATACAATAGTCTTGTCATGAGTGGCTTTGCAAAGGTTATAAGTAATTCTGAAGGAATATCTTCTCCAGGTGCCTTGTTTCTGAGCCGTGGTGGGTCGTTTCGAGTCTCTCCATCGCCGCTAATGTATCTTTGGTTCGCTGCAGTGCCGGGTGGCTAAGTGGCGCCTTGGGATCTGGAGGCAGCGAAGTTAGGGAGAGTTGGCATAGCAGCAACGAGGCGAGCGCACCGAGCTTGGCCACACTGCTTAGGAGAAAGTGTGCACTATGTTTCATCTTTTTTTCCGTATTTATTTCTATTTTCTTTTTGACTCTATATCCCTTTTTTTCTGTATCACCCACGTTATTCAGTCTGTACATTGAGCTAGCAGTAAATGAAACCAAAGAAAAATTCGAAGAAGGCGTTAAATTTCCAGGAGAAGGAATACAAAAATTGCCGTCCGCCGATAATATTGTATTTATGTCAGAGACGGCAAAGGACTTTTAAGAGCAATTGAACGGAATGGACGTTGTCGTGAAAGAACGATATAAGATGGACGTCTACAAAAACAGAACAAGAGCAATGGAATGTAAATGTGGCCGAATTAGATTGAGCTGCGCTGAGTGATGGTTCAAATGGTTCAAATGGCTCTGAGCACTATGGGACTCAACTGCTGAGGTCATTAGTCCCCTAGAACTTAGAACTAGTTAAACCTAACTAACCTAAGGACGTCACAAACATCCATGCCCGAGGCAGGATTCGAACCTGCGACCGTAGCGGTCTTGCGGTTCCAGACTGCAGCGCCTTTAACCGCACGGCCACTTCGGCCAGCTGCGCTGAGTGAGTCAGATTCGGAAATGACACTCTAAAACTATGTATGTGCGATGTCTGTTTCTTCGGACGTATCGGGAAGAGGACATGGCCGAAACAACATACACTTTCTTTTCCCAGAGGCTGTATTATACATGATGTAGGAGAAAGTCAGACCTCAGCCACAATCGGGACTTGAAATAAATCCAATGACGACAAGTGAACATTTGTGACGGACCGGGACTTGAACCCCGATCCTTCCTAGTGGCCGAAGGGAGGCGTGGGGGCAAAGTGGGCTGCGGTTACAGCCCAAGGCCTGGCCACTATGTCCCGTTCTCTCCCCCAGGAACCAAGGAAACCTTAGGAAACGTGGGGTAGAGCTCCATAGAACATCAATGATTTATTTATTTAAGTAGTAACTTCCTTTGATTTTTAAATTGATTTTTGTGAACGTTCCGATGACCAGAGAAAAACCGGTTCTAAGAATGGGAATGACGTGGACCAACTCCTCGTTACAATAACACCCCAACTCTGGGGTGGGTTAAGAAAAACACTACGAAGGAAATTCGAGAAACATTGTCTGTATTAGGGATTGTGGACAACTGGAAAATGGCGTTCATCAAGGACGTGCTAAAAACCAAGGATATTTTTCTCGTCGTCAGCAAACAATAAGCTAAGTGTACACAAATCCACTTCCCAGAGTTCCTCTTCGCTTGCGGGAAGTATCCCAAATCCGGAAAGAGGAGCAGGCGAGCATTTAACTGATGAGAAGCCGTGTGGGTAATTACGGTCAGTATCTGCACAAAGAACCACACATCTATCCTCGATCCGCTCACCAGGCGATGCTCGTCCCTGTTCAAAACATCACAGGCCACACACAGAGGGCTATCTGAAAGTTGAATCCCACGAAGGCGTTACCGGCATACTTGCTTCCCACTGACCGTGAGGTACCATGCCGACTGGGCGTCAGTGGCAAGACAAGGAGCGCACACCGATCGGCAGACAGCACGCCAGTCGACGTGGAGATGCTTTCCTTCAGCCACATTCGGTGACTTTTGCTGCTGAAGGAAGCCGTAGACCCCCTTTGTGGATGTCAAGTGCATTGGCAGTACCGCAGTACGGACCTAGCTCAGTTCGAGGAAAAATTGGCGGAAGTAAAGAAAGGCGGCGAGACGTCCGAAACCTGGATAGGTGCTGAGAGAGAGAGCGTGGTGCAAAGGCATCCAGAAACTGGCTGGTAAGGCTCCTAGGACAATGGCGGCACTGTGTGAAAGCTGATGAAAAGGGCTATCGCTCTGCAGGGACATTATGCAGGGCTAAATCGCCCTTGCGCCGCGGGAGAGTATGGCTAAATGGCTCTGAGCACTATGGGACTCAACTGCTGAGGTCATTAGTCCCCTAGAACTTAGAACTAGTTAAACCTAACTAACCTAAGGACATCACAAACATCCATGCCCGAGGCAGGATTCGAACCTGCGACCGTAGCGGTCTTGCGGTTCCAGACTGCAGCGCCTTTAACCGCACGGCCACTTCGGCCGGCCGGGAGAGTATGGTCTCGAACTGTATCTTGAACAGCAAGCCCTGTCAAACTTACGAACTCAGTGCCGCCAACATGCGACGGGCCACGAACGGAGGAAGAGGAAGTATCTGAGCCACGTGGGAGATACGTGGAGGCAGAAGGGGTATGACGTTGTCTTACATTTCCTCGGCGACCGTTGCTTCTTAACATTTTGTTCCGTGTCGGATGGCGGGCGGCTGTCATTCGACATCTGGCCGGAAGGCAGAAAAGCAAGGAAGGGTACTGCCCCATGATGAAAAACCATGGGGTCAGGACAGAAGGCTTTCGTCTGCTGAAGATCACCGTTCGTTGGTACTGACTCCGGCAATAGTGTAGGAGAGACAGGCAAACGTCCATCGCGTCTTCGAGAGGAGTCGACGCCGGTGCCGAATGATTCAGAGGGGGCGCAGCAGGCAGCCCCACCGCAGATGCCTAATACAGAGGTAACACAGTGGGCGGTGCAAGGAGAGCGACATCTCCGATCCAGTTTACGCTGGAGACATTCCAAACGGACAAGGCCTTCCTCGCCGCAACCTGAACGAGTGCGCAGCTGGGCATTGTGCATGACGACAGCCCTGCAGCCGGCAGAAACCAAGTATGAATGCAAGTGCTTCCTCAGTTCACTTTCTATCTGACGGACATCACTGAGGAAACGGTATGTTTCGAACGTCTTTGACGTTTCAGTAACGTGACTGACGACGATGGCGTAAGGTTTAAAGGTGGCCACCACAACGCTGGATGGTATCTGAACACAGAGTTCGAAAACCCTCAATGTTCAAAGAGCAAAACCAGCGTGATCAACCACGACAGATCCTATATGTCTGCCAGAGTATCAAAACTTGAGATCATTATCATGGCCCTTCACAGCGGCGTCGCAAAGCTCGTCATTCGCCAGCTTTATGTACACAACAAGACTGAGGATCGAAAAATGAATTCCGAGATCATCTTGTGCTGGCAGACACATTCCAGCCTGTATAAACCGTTCGGTTTCGTACACTTTTAGTCTTTCACGATCCAAACGAAACGATAATTTAATCGTGGCTTGGCGATAGGGAAACGCCATGGCAGTCGGTGAATTCGAGCGTGAAGACAAGCCGCTACGTGGAAGTAACGAAACGCGTTCTCGGTCGCAAGCAGTACAACAGGCGAGACACGAACAAGGCGTGTTCACCTCACCACCGCCTAAAGCACACTCAACGCTATTGAGCGAGCTGCATGCCACTGGTACCTCCGTGGGAACCGCGCGACCGCTACGGTCGCAGGTTCGAATCCTGTTTCGGGCATGGATGTGTGTGATGTCCTTAGGTTAGTTAGGTTTAAGTAGTTCTAAGTTCTAGGGGACTGATGACCACAAATGTTAAGTCCCATAGTGCTCAGAGCCATTTGAACCTTTTTTTTTATATTGTATTTTGACTGCTGCCACCTGCTTTGGCTCCGGCTACGTATAATGTGACATTGTTTAAATCTGCATGTGAGTGGTTTGTTTTAAATTAATGTATTTATTTGTACCGAAAATTGATGGAAATCTTGATGTGTTCTAGTATTGCGCACGTGGACTATTGTTCCGCTGGGTGTATATAACCTGTTATTTATTCGTGGGCTCACTGTGGGAACACTGGTAAACTGTAAGCTGTTGAAGCATAATTTGCCCTGTTTTAAGTTATGGAATTTTACGTGTAGCATGCTGCACAGCATTGCAGGTCTTGGTGATGTTAAATTTGTGACCTAGATAATATTTTATTGAAAATTATATATTTAAGATTTCTGTAAATTTCTTGTGCTGTCTATCCAGTAGATTAACTGCATTTTATTGTGTTCGAAAGCTTGTTCATCTTATTGATGTTCAAAGGTCGTAAGAACCAGATATTTCTGGCGATTGCTTAAATTTGTTTTAGTTCTAAGCTTAGTGTCCTGGTGGAAGGTTTTGCTACAGAAAATTTAATATACTATATTACCAGGCCGAATATTTGCGACTCAACACATTGTTGTGTGTTACCATTTCAGAGGGAATTCGTGTTTGAAATTTAACGGTGAACGCTGTTGAACAATTATGAAGTCATGCCTTTCCATTTGAGTGTTTTCCTAGAAACTCCTTTGGGCGTAAACTGCCCATCCCATTTCCACCTCAGGTATTCAGTCCTTTGTCCAATTTTTCCTGAAACATTATATTTCCCATCTCTCATCTACATTTTATTCCCCTTATGTTATATTATTTTCAAGATCATTTTTCTTTTACAGTCCTTCTAACATTTCTTCCATTTCTCAACTTCCCATTCTTTGTTTAGTACTGGCTTACCATTCCAAATCTTGAAATTAATACAGCTGAGTCTCTTTTTTTCCTAAGATCTTAGCATTTTTCTATTGTGAGGAGCCCCCATACCCCTCGTCATGAATGCTTCTACGCGATTGCATCTGTCATCTAGCCGCAACTGCGTAGTCATTTTGCGCTTTCTATCAACCTAATTTTTAGACGTCTGAATTCATTTTTGCCTACTTCACTTGCTAAACTTTTGTATTTTCTCCTTTGGTCAAATAAATATAATATTTCATGGGTCATCGAAGGATTTATACTGGGCGTTCTCTTTTTGCCTATTTGATGCACTGCTGTCATCTCTCGAAGCTACCCATATATTTTCTATTGTTTGTCTTTCACGTTTTTCTGTCAGTCGTTGGCTAACCTCTCCTCAACCCCTGGTTCTTTCACTGTAGTTAATTCCCATCTTAGTTTCCAAATTTTCTTCGATTTATTCGGCTTTAATCTAAAGCACATTTCTTTCCGGTCTTCCAACTGGTTTGATGCCACCCGCCACGAATTCCTCTTTTGTGCCAGCCTCTTCATCCCAGCGTACCCCTTGCAACCTAGTCCTCAATTATTTGCTGTGTGTATTCCAATCTCTGTCTTCTTCCACAGTTTTTATCCTCTACAACTCTCTCTAGTACCGTGGAAGTTATTCTGTGAGACGTTAACAAATGTACTATCATCCTGTCCCTTCTTATTGTCAGTGTTTTCCGTATATTCATTTCCTGTCCGATTCAGCGTAGAGCCTCCTCGTTCATTACCTTACCGGTCCATCTAATTTCCAACATTCTTCTGTAGCACCACATCTCAAATGCTTCGCTTCTCTTCTGTTCCGATTTTCCCACAATTCCTTTTTCACTACCATAGAATGCTGTGCTCCAAAATACATTCTCAGAATTTCCTTCCTCAACTTAAGGCCTATGTTTGATACTGGTAGACTTCTCTTGGCCAGAATGCCGTTTTTGTCGTTACTAGTCTGATTTTTATGTCCTCATTAATCTGTCCATCATTAGTTATTTTGCTTCGTAGGTAACAGAATTCCTTAACTTCGTCAACTTTGCGACCATCAGTCCTGATGTTAAATTTCACGTTGCTCTCATTCTGCTACTCTCTGTCCATGTTCTGTACGCGTTGGACTGTACATTCCTTACAGCAGATTCTATCGTTCTTCTTTACTTTCACAGAGTATAGATATGTTATCAGCAAATCTTATCAGAATACAGAATTTTTCTTCAGTCTTGCTCCCATTATCAACCGCAACGTATGAAGCTCCTCCCTGGTGCCTTTATCTTTCCTAAAGTCAAACTGATCGTCATCTAACACATCCTCAATTTTATTTTCCGTTCTTCTGTATATTATTCTTGCCAGCAACAAGGACGCATGAGCTGTTCGGCTGACTGTGCGCTAATTCTCGCAATTGTTAGCCCTTGCAATCTTCAGAATTGTGTGGATGTTGTTTTTCAGATAGTTGGATGCTACGTCGCAAGACTCATACATTCTACACACCAAAGTGAATAGTCGGTTTTTTGCCATCCCCCCAATGATTTTAGAAATTTTGATTGAATGTTTACCATACCTTCTGCCCTATTTGATCTTAAGCCTTCCAAAGCTCTTTTAAATTCTGATGCTAATCTTATGATTGATATCCTTTCAAGTTGAAATTGAATTCCAATCTTGAACCTATGTTTTATGTCTGTCGTTGCTTTTGCCGTGAATAGATTGAACAGTAGGGGAGAAAGACTACATATCTGTCTTACACACGTTTAATACATCCACTTCGTTCTGGTCTTTAATTCTTACTCTTCTCTCTTGGCTCTTGTATATCTCATATACTACCTGTCTCTTCCTATAGCTTACCCCTATTCTCGTAAGAATGTCTAAATCCTTGAACCACCTGACATTGTCGAACGCTTTTTATAGGTGGACTAATTCTATGAACGTTCTTGATTTTTCTTCAGTCTTGCTCCCATTATCAACCGCAACGTATGAAGCTCCTCCCTGGTGCCTTTATCTTTCCTAAAGTCAAACTGATCGTCATCTAACACATCCTCAATTTTATTTTCCGTTCTTCTGTATATTATTGTTGTCAGCAACAAGGACGCATGAGCTGTTCAGCTGACTGCGCGCTAATTATCGCAATTGTTAGCCCTTGCAATCTTCAGAATTGTGTGGATGTTGTTTTTCAGATAGTTGGATGCTACGTCGCAATACTCATACATTCTACACACCAAAGTGAATAGTCGGTTTTTTGCCATTCCCCCAATGATTTTAGAAATTTTGATTGAATGTTTACCATACCTTCTGCCCTATTTGATCTTAAGCCTTCCAAAGCTCTTTTAAATTCAGATTCTAATACAGGATCTCCTGTCTCTTCTATATCGACTCCTGTTTCGTCTTCTATCACATTAGACAAATCTTTCCCCTCGTAAAGGCTTTCAGTGTACTCTTTCTCCCTATCCGATCTTTCCTCTGCCTTTAACAGTGGCATTCCCATTGCACTCTTGACGTTACCACCCTTGCTTTTACCGTCACCGAAGGTTGGTTTGACTTTTCTGTATGCTGACTCATTCCTTCCGACCATTTCTCTCCGATTTTCTCACAATTTTCATGGAACTATTTCGTGTTAGCTTCCCTGCATTTCCTATTTATTTCATTTCTAAGTGACTTGTATCTCGGTATTCGCGAATATCCCTGAACATTTTTGTGCTTCCTTCTTTCGTAGGTCAAATGAAGTACTTTGTTGGTTACCTGTTGTATCTTCGGAGATGCCTTCTTTGTATGTATGTTTTTCTCTCCAGTTTCTGTTATTTTCGTTTTTAGAGATGTCCATTCCTCTTCAACTGACTCAAAATGGCTCTGAGCACTATGGGACTCAACATCTATGGCCATCAGTCCCCTAGAACTTAGAACTACTTAAACCTAACTAACCTAAGGACATCACACAACACCCAGTCATCACGAGGCAGAGAAGATCCCTGACCCCGCCGGGAATCGAACCCGGGAACCCGGGCGTGGTCTTCAACTGAACTGAGCTATTTCTTGTCGCAGGATCTACAGCCTTAGAGAACTACAGCCTTTAGTACTTCTGCATCCTGATTCTTCCTGACTAATCTATTGAACTTGATCCTATTCCACATCGTTACTAAATTGTGATCTGAGTCTATGTCTGCTCTTGATCACTCTTTACAATACAGGGTCTGATTTCGGAATCTCTGTCTGCTGATGATGCAATCTAACTGATACCTTGCCGTTCCTCCCAGCCTTTTCCAAGTATACCTCCCCCTCTTGTGATTCTTGAACAGAATATTCGCTATTACTAACAGAAATTTGTTGCTGGACAAAATTGATCTTTCTCCTCTCTCCTTCCTAGTACCAAGTCCTTGTTCTCCCGTAACCCTTTCTTCTACTCCTTCCCCTACAATCGCATTCCAGTCGTCCACGACTATTAGATTTTCATCTCCCTTTACGTACTCAATTACACTTTCCGGTCCTCATTTGTCTATCTTTTCATTTTCACCTGGCGACGTCGGCGTGCATACCTGAACTGCAATTCATAACCCATAAATTATGGCCGCAATCCACATCTGCTCCTGGAATAGTTTTGCTCTTTCCAAACCTCTTTCTTACCATTATGTAATATGTCTTGCGCCGCATAAATATAACGACTGTTTTAACCGCTAGTTCTGATCCAAGTGGTGGGGAAAACATTTAAATCGTCAGCGTTTGCCCTATCCAAATACAGAAAATGAATGTAAATGTGAATAGAGATGGCGTGGTCAGTACCTCACTGACAGCGTCGTCACACACGCTGATGACAGTGACGATCTCGACGAGTGAGACGACCAGCCAGTAGGCGCGAAATGCGGTCGTAAAGGTGTCCCGAAGCTCCGAGTACACTTGGTAGGCACCCAGCAGCAGCAGGTGGTACAGCGTGAAGGATGCGTCCACGAAGAAGATGGCGAGAGATACCAGCAGCTGCGGGCTGTAGGCCGATTCCAAGTCTCGCGCCAGCGCCGAAATTGCGAAGTGCTTCGCTCTCGCATGCTGAAATTTAAATTATACATGTTCTCTAACTGCTAAACCTATGAAAAAACCTATGTAGTTCTACGACTTCCTTACATTTACCGTATATACGCTATTTTCTTAGAACAGGGTCAAGCATCTAGAGTAGGCACAGGCAGTGTGAAGCATGCTAGCTCTTACTATGTACAACATACATTACAGTACTATACTTAGAGAGAACACACTGTCGACACACAACGTTGTGCTTTAAGGTGATTATGGGCGATAATTCCAGGTGCTTCGATAATGTCACACTTAACCAGGCCTTCCATACCATACCTCTTAGCTGTAACACAGAAACGCTACACCTTAGGTCCTTTTGGAAATTGTACCTAACACTGGTTCCTACCAAAAATCTCAGCTTGTGCCGTGAGCATTTAGAAATGTCCTGCATTACCTGTGAAGAGTTCTGTGGCCAAAATCTGATCCAATAATTTCTTTTTTTGTGTACTTAAAACCAATGTTTCAGTTGTTGCACATCCGAAATTCATAGCTACGATAACTCGTATAACAGCCGAGTGGTTCTAAGCGCTACAGTCCGGAACCGCGTGACCGCTACGGTCGCAGGTTCGAATCCTGCCTCGGGCATGGATGTGTTTGATGGTCTTAGGTTAGTTAGGTTTAAGTAGTTCTAAGTTATAGACGACTGATGACCTCAGAAGTTAAGTCCCATAGTGCTCAGAGCCACTTGAACTCGTATAACATGTACACTTGTGGCTCCTTATCCTCAAATCTGGTTCGCTTCATGACAGCCGATCAACATTTCCGCTACCACGTAATAAATCTACTGTAGCTAGCCAGAAACACTCATACAGTGGAGGTGCTCTCCACTACAAATAGTAACCCAAGCGCGGAGACCGTATGATTAAGCTGGTTAATTCGTTTTAAAGTTGATCGATATTTAACAGCTGTTCCTGGAAATTAGGTTCAGGTTATCCATTATTTTGCTACATCATCTAAAGTGGATTTTCTGGATGTTTTCTTTGAAAATAAATTGATACCTTCTATTATCTTCTTCGTCCTTGTACAATTCTAGCTTGTACACTGTCTATACAAACTGATGTCGGAAGTGACATCTGGTTTAAGAAAAGGCCGCTGTCCACTGACACACAGTTTCTTCCTACGCCTAAATGATTCTCCACTATGTTAAGTTAATATAATACCACTTTCTCGGGATAACATATTTTAACTGCATGCATTTTACGTGATGTTATAAAGACAAGGCTCTGCATAACTGAATGCTTGTCCACCTTCTCATCTGACAATAGCAAGAGTTTTATTGTGTCAGGCCTCTTACCTAAAGTGTTGTGGGAAATCAGTGAGATCTGAATGGATGGTATTTTTTTCAACCAGTATAATAATATTGGAGCTTCCCACGAAATCTTGAAAACCGATTGCTAGGTTGTAACAGATATCAAAAAGATTATGTGTTTACATAACCAGATATTCTGTATAAATTTGTTGGTATGAGTTCCTAAAGAAACGTTACAGCAGTTTTGACTTTGAAAATAAACAACCTTCAAATCAAAAAAATGGTTCAAATGGCTCTGAGCACTACGGGACTCAACTGCTGTGGTCATAAGTCCCCTAGAACTTAGAACTACTTAAACCTAACTAACCTAAGGACAGCAAACAACACCCAGCCATCACGAGGCAGAGAAAATCCCTGACTCCGCCGGGAAACGAACCCGGGAACCCGTGCGTGGGAAGCGAGAACGCTACCGCACGACCACGAGATGCGGGCAAACAACCTTCAAATCGCGAGATGGCATGTAAGTATGCAGTAAGGTAACATGCTGCGAGAAAGTAAATCCTCCACAATTATCATTCTCCACAATCATCATTATCGTCACCATACTCATCATCATCACCACCACAACCAGCACCACCAGCACCAACAGCGTCACCACCATCCTTTTTTTTACCAAAAAAATATGCCTCTGCAATCCTTAAGCAAAGGAAGCTAGTACATGGTTGACACATTACACTAGAGAAAATGACGACTGCAGTACATGAAAATGGATGTATTATATACATAAAAAGTACGGAAAATTATGTAGAAGAACGCAGTAAAGCTATTGGACAGTAAGTCAGGAGTCAGTACCTGTACGGTGCTTAGCCAACTTCTCCTCCAGTGGTTGCTCGTCCATTTTGTCTGTCCGTCATTGTTCAACAGTTCCTTCAGGCTGTCGTTCAGTTGCTTCGTCCTTGCTCTCATGTTAGCTATCATCGTCATGAGCTGTGTGTCTTGTACATATGTACCGAACTTGGCAACGAAGTAAACTGAAACTGGAATATAGCTTTCCGACCTGTGTTGTATGTATATGTACACAAAAGTAGCAACGGTCGGAACAATATACAGAAAAACCGCGTATGAAATTAGTAGTATCACGGTTCTGACAAAGGTACGAGAGTTCCCTTCGGAAATTCCACCAAATCTACTGTCCAGTCCCTGGTACTTTGTAACGAGCTCTGCGTAATATTTCGCTTTCAGAAGCGGAACCACCGACTGGAAACCGGCAACGAAACTCATCAACAGATCCCTCAGTGCATCGTCCGTGCCCATTACATGCCAGTGGAAGGCACGAAAATACGTAAAAACGGAGACCGCTGCCACGAGAAATACTAAGCAAGAGGAGTACAGCATGAGGAGCACAGAAACTCGCCCTTTTAGGGGTGTACTCGTCCTGTCAATCGTTACAGGGAACTGGCCAAAGAGGCGCAAAGTAAAAATTAATAGTATCATGAACGTGTGAATAACCCGTAATACAGTTGACATTGGAGAAAAATGTAGTGACGGATTATTAAAAATGCTTCGACGCTGTTGGTATTAACAACTGCGAAATTTCGTTGTTGAAAATCAGTTTGGAAAATGTTTTGCGCTACGTGTCAATGGCGCGACGCGCAAGGGGGTCTAAGCAAGTTAAGTTGTCGACGGCGACTGCTTTGTGGCCTCGGGCAGTTGTAGCTAGCTGTTGTCAACTGCTTGTCGGACGGTAACGGGGTCAAGAGGCGGAGCAATTAGCGAACCGCGACTTCTGTCCACATCGACTGCTTCCCCAAGAGAAATGAGTGACGGACAGTTTCGTCGGACGAATTTCTTGCTAATAGATTTTGTGATTTACGATGCATGAAAGCTGTCCCGAGGGCCATTTGTTTGGAATCGTTAGTCGCAGGACAGAAGACTTCTTTAATTGCAAATGACATTATTACCGTTATACTGTTGAAAGAAGATTTAATTCTGTGTTTTTTTTTATTTTATACGACTAATTAGTGTTTCTTTTAATTACGGCACGGGAAATATTTTTAAATTCTGTTGAGGATTCGTTCGGCTAATGAATGTAGAAGAATTTTTTACAGTCTGCTCCAGTAATTGCCTGTATGAAGGGGTTTATGGCACAATGGTGCAAGTCACTTTTGCTCATTTTGAGAAGTTGCATGTTTAGTGAAATATTGTACAGGAATATCAGGAAAGCCTTGTAGAAGGACATATCCGGATATTGAGTCTAATAAGGTATAGTATTGATATTGGAGAATAAATTAAGTGTAGTAATATTAATACTTTCAACATAATTATTATAAATTCCGTGAGTTTCACTTTGAATTAACTATTTCCCTTCCCTAATATCCATTCCATATGGTCTGTTCAATGTTGTTGAGTCAGCCGTAGCGCCGCATTGATCATCACTACAGGGACAGTTTCTGTATATAGGCTATCGCCTGTATATATTTGAGCTATAAAACAACTTGTGCATCTATTTTTCACCTGCAGCATGGTGCAAGATCGTAATTATTTCACTTTAAATTAACAATAGTTAAGCACAAAAAAATGGTTCAAATGGCTCTGAGCACTATAGGACTTAACTTCTGAGGTCATCAGTCCCCTATAACTTAAAAATACATAAACCTAACCAACCTAAGGACATCACACACATCCATGCCCGAGGCAGGATTCGAACCTGCGACCGTAGCGGTCGCTCGGTTCCAGGCTGTAGCGCCTAGAACCGCTCGGCCACCACTGCCGGCAGTTGAGCAAAATTAAGTGCATTAATATTAATATCAATATCATACGTGTGTATAAATCGCATGAATTTCTGTTTGAATTAACACAAAGGTACTTCTCAGTCATCTTTGCCCTTAAAGGTTTCTTTCAGAGAAGGAAAAAACACACGGTGAAGAGGAGGGATGTATCGTAACGAACTAGCATTTCCTTCTCCTTCAAATTACCGTCTGGTCGTATTTCAATGTATAGTGGTTCCTGTTTTAGACTCTTGTACTGGACTGGTTGTCCCATCTCTTTCTTTTTTTTTATTTTATTTTTTTTATGTCCCTGGTGAAAATATCCTTATCAGCATTCAAAGTTCTCTGATAATATATCTTCGTAGGTTCAGATCACCTTTACTGCAACCACCGAATTAGTAGCCACCATAATGGATACTTTATTATGTTAATTTTATGGTTAACTACTACCTTTTCTGAATCTGCCATCGATACATATTCTTTCCTCTTGCTTCATGTGTACTACTGTAAATGGCTTCTTTCTTTGTGACTGAGCAATGGTTTTGTACCAATCTGACGGTGTGTAGATAGTTTTTGCTTTTTCCTGGAGTTCTACGAAGCCAAAATCAGCGTCGTTTGATAGGTAAGAGTGCCCACTTGTCATAAAAACATGGTCATGTACATCCACTTAGCCACTTCCTTGACGCGTTTCAGTTGATGAAATTCTCTGCAATCATCTCAAAGCTGTAGTTTCGTTCCATCCATATATCAAAACAGAGTCTGTTCTGTGGTACTAAGCCGTCCGTTGTAACCGAACGGTTCTAGGCGCTTCATTCCGGAACTGCGATGCTGCTACGGTCGCAGGTTCGAATCCTGCCTCGAGCATAGATGTGTGTGATGTCCTTAGGTTAGTTAGGTTTAAGTAGTTCTAAGTCTAGGAAACTGATGACCTCAGATGTTAAGACCCCTAGTGCTTAGAGCCATTTGAACCATTTTGTGGTCCTAACAGCTAGAATTATAACAATATAAAATGCGTTTACAATGTGCTACTGAACATGTTAACTTTGGAAATGCCAGGGATTTTTCCAAATCCAATGTAAAAGCATAAACACCTTCGCAATTATATTTTGGTAATTACTTAAGCATTTTCATCGAAATTTGTGCAGAATCGGCTATCCTTAAATGTATTTCATGTTGTTTTCGTCCTCAGCAACAGATATCTGCATCTGGTAAATATTACATCTTGTGCATGTATCTTTTGCAAAACATTTTATTTCTTTGTAAAATTGTGAATAACTCTGATGTTGAATTCAGAACTCAAGAAATGTGTGTTATCGTTTTCTGATCCAGAATAATGTGACTGATGACATGGAAAACTTTTAAAGTTGGAATGAATAGAACTAACAGCATCTTCTGGAGCTTTGTTGGAAGTTTATTACGACTTTTTAAATCTCTGTCGGGCTTCTCTCCTTTCTTTACTTCATCTTGCTATCAAAAATTTGAGAAGTTCTCGGAAAATTCTTTTTACAGACTTTATCTGAATTATTTTGGGCATTATTCTGAGTTAGTTAGTCCACGTATTGAGAGTTAAAAGATCCCGTAGTCCAAGAACTATCATAATTTCCTTTCTTCTTCAGTTATTTCTGAAACTCACTGTAGTCTACAGCAGCAGTCTGTACTAAAATATATTTTGAAACCAATTGTTTTATCTTTTCTGGTACTGTACGCCTCCCGTAGATTGCTTTCCAGGTTCATGTCCTACCTTCTCTCTATCGTCTTCTTCCACGTGATTGCTGTTGCGCTTCTTCTCCATTAGACTCTCTTTCGAATGGGTGATATTCTGAAGCAGAATACTAAATCTTCCTCTTCGCTCACAGTTTCTCAAGGCATTTCTGAATTATTCGTGTTACCACGAACATAAGCTTGTACAAAAACCATTAACAACTGACAAAGAATCAACAAATGCTGTACACCATAGTATAATAATATAAAACTTCTCTGAAAACCGACTTGTATAAAAGTAACCTAAAACAGTTTCGATAACCTTAAAATGAAACAAAATTTCTGCAAAATATTAGTAATAATAATAATAATAATAATGATAATGAAGGCAGGAAAACCTCCTGGCGGTGGCACAGAAAGTTTAACTTTGTTTCATGGCACTGTGATGAGAGTGAGTTTACTTCATTTTGTCATAACATGGATACTCCAAACTCTTTCACAGGAGAACTTGTAGTACAATCTGTGATGCCATTGTGCATACAAAGACATACATCACTGTGCCATTCAAAAGAGTCCAGTTTTTACTATATAACATAGTACTTTACTCATTTTCGTCATAATGTGACCTTCACCATTTTCCCATATATAAAAAAAAGCTCATTCGAGATTTTGGAATTGCGCAATTTCTTCCTGACTCACTACCTCAAGCTTGTTTCTGTACTTCGTGCTGTCGTGTTAGATATCTGATAGTTCAAGAATGTACGTACCTGCGCAATAGCAGTAATGATGAAGTATTTGGGTTACAGCGTTGCTTGTTACTAATATAATTTTAACCTTTTTACTGTAATAATAGATTTATTAGTTTGTAGCTCGTTATTCCTTGCGGACAGAGCGCCTCCTTGATTCCATCTACCTAGGAGATTGTGGAACCATCCTAAATCACATATGCACCAAGTACGGAAGATGTCACGACTTGAAGCACAAGTGGGGAACCACTGAAAGTGCCAAGTGTATCTGCGGACACCAGCGGCAAACAATACGCCACAGCCGCGCGGAGTGGCCGCGCGGTTAGATGCGCCATGTCATAGATTGCCCGGCCCCTCCCGCCGGAGGTTCGAGTCCTCCCTCGGGCATGTGTGTGTGTGTGTGTTGTTCTTAGTATAAGTTAGTTTAAGTTAGATCAAGTATTGTGTAAATCTATGGACAGATGACCTCAGCAGTTTAGTCCCTTAGGAAAAAAAAATACACCACATAATCACAGAATGTCGTTTACGAAAATATGCTGCAGCTCTGTCCAGCATACATGAAATCTATGAGGATGCAGCCTCCTGGATCGAAACTTTAGATATATACCTAAATGATCTCTTCTGTTTCTAAAAATTATCTGCATTCTAATATGTGTATTCATTCAAGTGCTTTTTTAGTTTATTCTACTCACATAGATGATATCATCTTATCAACTTCATCTAATACTTCCCTAACCAGCAAACGAATGTAATTTTTTATCTGTACTTCATGTATACTGAATTACCATTAACGCAGCCGCGCGGTCTCTGGCACCTTGTAACGGTCCGTGCGGCTGCCCCCGTCGGGTCCACAGCTCGTGGTGCCGTGGTCGCTGTCTCGCTTCCAGATCATGGAGTCCCAGGTTCCATTCACGGCGGGGTCAGGTATTTTCACCTGCCTTTGACTGGGTGATTGTGTTGTCCTCATCATTTCATCATCATTAATGAAAGTGGCGAGATTGAACTGAGTAAAGGTTGGGAATTTTTACGGGCGCTAATAACAGCGCAGTTGAGCGCCCCACAGGCCAAACATCATCATCATCATCATCAGGAGGCTCGAGTCCTCCCCCGGGCATGGGTGTGTATGTTGTCCTTAACGTTGTTGTTGTTGTGATCTTCAGTCCTGAGACTGGTTTGATACAGCTCTCCATGCTACCCTATCCTGTGCAAGCTTCTTCATCTCCCAGTACTTACTGCAACCTACATCCTTCTGGATCTGCTCAGTGTATTCATCTCTTGGTCTCCCTCTACGAGTTTTACCCTCCACGCTGCCATCAATTGCTAAATTTGTGATCCATTGATGCCTCAGAACATGTCCTACCAACCTCTCCCGTCTTTTTGTCAAGTTGTGCCACAAACTCCTCTTCTCCCCAATTCTAATCAATACCTCCTCATTAGTTATATGATCTACCCATCTAATCTTCAGCATTCTTCTGTAGCACCACATTTCGAAAGCATCTATTCTCTTCTTGTCCAAACTATTTATCGTCCACGTTTCACTTCCATACATGGCTACAGTCCATACAAATACTTTCAGAAACGACTTCCTGACATTTAAATCTACACTCGATGTTAACAAATTCCTCTTCTTCAGAAACGCTTTCCTTGCCATTGCCAGTCTACATTTTATATCTTCTCTACTTCGACCATCATCAGTTATTTTGATCCCCAAATAGCAAAACTCTTTTACTACTTTAAGTGTCTCATTTCCTAATCTAATTAACTCAGCATCGCCCGACTTAATTCTACTACATTCGATTATCCTCGTTTTGCTTTTGTTGATGTTCATCTTATACCCTCCTTTCAAGACACTGTCCATTCCGATCAACTGCTCTTCCAAGTCCTTTGCTGTCTCTGACAGAATTACAATGTCATCGGCGAACGTCAAAGTTTTTATTTCTTCTCCATGGATTTTAATACCTACTCCGAATTTTTCTTTTGTTTCCTTTACTGATTGCTCAATATACAGATTGAATAACATCGGGGACAGGCTACAAACCTGTCTCACTCCCTTCACAACCACTGCTTCCCTTTCGTGCCCCTCGACTCTTATAACTGTCATCTTGTTTCTGTACAAATTGTAAATAGGCTTTCGCTCCCTGTATTTTACCCCTGCCACCTTTAGAATTTGAAAGAGAGTATTCCAGTCAACATTTTCAAAAGCTTTCTCTAAGTCCACAAATGCTAGAAACGTAGGTTTGCCTTTGGTTCAAATGGTTCAAATGGCTCTGAGCACTATGCGACTTAACTTCTGAGGTCATCAGTCGCCTAGAACTTAGAACTAATTAAACCTAACTAACCTAAGGACATCACACACATCCATGCCCGAGGCAGGCTTCGAACCTGCGACCGTAGCGGTCGCTCGGTTCCAGACTGTAGCGCCTAGAACCGCATGGCCACTCGAACCGGCTAGGTTTGCCTTTCCTTAATCTGTTTTATAAGATAAGTCGTAAGCGTAAGCTAGTTTAAGTTAGATTAGGTAGTGTGTAGGCTTAGGGACCGATGCCCTCAGCAGTTTGGTCCCATAAGACCTTTCCACAAATTTCCAATTGCTGTTGGATCTAAGTAATGTATCCTTGAATCCGTACGAAATAAAATAAAAATGTCCTTGTTGAAGGTGTCCGGAAACAACATGCCTAGGAAGTATAGTGAAAATTTTCCATTGGAGTTCACGGCTTTTGCTTTATCGTTCCATTCATGGACGTGTTTCCTTACGAGAAATTAAGAAGCTGTATAAAATACATTTATAAACGATTCTCAGAATTACAAGTGATGGAATACGAGGAGATGTAACAAAAATATCATGTTTTTCTAAGGACATTTCTCGCTATTTTAAAGGCAACATCGTAATGAAATAACGTAAACAACCTAACCTCAACACGGAACGTGTACAGATAGTTATATGGACTTACATTATCCCTTGGAGTCAACTGGGATACTGACAAAATATGATTATTATTATTATTATATTATGATTAACATCGTCATCTTTAGGGAACAGTGTTTCCTGACAATTACCAGAGGACCTGGAGGCAAATATTCCGGCTGAATTAACTGTGAGTTGTCAGAAGATAACTGATGCATCATAGTTCAGACATATATTTTATATCTAGTTATTTAATTCTGCGTATTCAATTCGCAAACGACCATACTGTTTCTGGCAGAAGGTACACATTGTATTTTACTCGTACTCGCCACTTCCTAATACACTGACGAGTGATACACCGGGACGAAATTCTGTTGTAATCCTTAAGTATGAACCAGAATGTTTTCTGATCTTACCATAGTCGACACCTCGTAATATGTATGTTGGAGGAAAGTTAGTTTCCCGACCAGGTGTCGCCTGCACCTATATTCGATGTCCTATCTAACTGCTGCTGCATATACATACATGTTCTGGAAGCGACCGTACCGTGCCTGGCTAAGGGGTAGCTTGTACTACCATTAGTCATTTCCTTCTTCCCACCATGGTTACAAATTTCTTTTATTATCGTTATTTACATTATTTCTGTTTTAGTCTCATTTCTACTACCTTTCTGTCTTCTCTCCAATTCCTTTTTGATTATTCCTAAAATTCTTCCATTCCGTACCTGACTGTTTGTGACAAACAGCCTGATCCACCTTGTCAGCGAGATAAGAGAATGTTGATATAGAGTCTGTGATGTGACGTTTCAATTTCCAGTGTAGATTCTAGATTCTCCTGCAGACGACTCTTCAATGATGAAATTTCGGTGAGCATCCCTAAAGTAGTGAACTATTTTATCTAGTCCAGTTTCATGTTGCCACTTCGCTTTTGGTTTGGAAGTGCATTCAGAAATTCGTTTTTAAACAATACTTACTTCCTCGCCCGCCCCCCTTCCAGTACTTTCCAACAAAATTACTTCTGAATTGCCAAACTGTTAAAAAGTAGCTGAGCTGTGCATCACCCAAGTGTAGAAAGAGACATCCACGTTACGTTAACTAAATTTAACAACATCGCACATACCTTCAGTAAAATGATCTTTATATATAGACAAAAATTTAATTACAAGTTACTTTCTTCCCCTGAAAATTATCTGCCGTTCCTGTACCTTGGCCCATATTATAACGAATCATTACGCCAACCCGATCAACTGAATTGTCATTTATCACTTCTTTATTCTTCCTAATTGGATTTTCACGATGCTCCTTGTCCTCCCTTCCTTGCTATTGCAAATTATCATTCTTTAAGTTAAAATAACCTCAACACTTGTCTGAGAAACTATTTAAGTTCTTATTATCTTTTTGCACATACTAAAGTCTGTGCATCGAGGCAACTCCGTTGCCACGGCTTCAACTTCCTTAGCTACTTTAGCCGCTACTTCGGCAACAATGTTTATAATTCCCTGTAATAATACATTATTGATCGACTAATTCATATAGCGTATCAGGCGCATATAAACATATGTTAAAATAATTGAAATGTAAAACTGAATGAGAAGTCCAACGTTCCACAGTAGCTGCTTTTATTCAAGACGTTTAGAGTCTCAAAAAACCCTTTCCGCAACTTGTAAGTGGCATCTTCTGGTGTGTATACTGCTGTGTCATGTGGTATAGGGAGCTGTTACAGAATGCTACAGAGTACTAATTGGCGTGGCTAGGCAAAGCTCTCAGCCCTCAACTGGTAAAACCGTCATCAATGATTAATGTCCAATCTGTGTTAAAATCACGAACTGTCGTCACATTACCGATTAAAGTGTGTCCCTCTGGGCTTATGTCAAGCAACGGACGATGCCCCTCGTAAATGTTATTAAGGAAACTGTTGGGCCCGGAAGCCGATACTCTTATGTGTATTTGTCACCAAGATAATAGTAGTCATAGCGGCTGAGAACTGAAGCTACAAGGTGTTCACGGTGTGTTGCTCGAGCGTGTGTATTGGCTGCCTCCGGGTACTGAGATCGTTAAGTAAGTCGAACTCAATACTACTACTAATAATAATTATTATTTCTATTTTATGTGAACTTATGATCGAGATCCGTTATTTCACTTTTAAGACACCTTGGATTACATTAATCTTAAGCCCACATTTACACTGATCTTAAACCTACTTAGATCATAATTAACCTCACTTAACTGGGAACTAAGCCCACTTAACCAAGAGTTAAGCCCTCTAAATTTGTCACTCATGTCACTAAACTCATTATTCATGAGCGTTTTCACTTCTGTAAGTTGGCCAGAAAAACTGACCTCTACAAGAGCAGATAACAAAAGCCAGTGGATTTTGAGCTTCTTACGTCGCCTGTCGAGCTCAGACCAGGTGGCTGACTCATCGTCCAACGTGACCTACAATCACCTCCAGACTGCTTAACTCTAGCAGTGCCGAAGTATTTTCAATAACGTCTACTCCTTCTTCTTCTGCTAGTCAAGGGTTAGGCATAGGGCCTGATCCGATCTCACCATCTGATCCTCTATCTTCCCACACTTCTCTTGCCCTATGGTTAATTATCCACTGTTGGTTTAGGAAGTCTTTGTGGTGACATACGAAGCCCAAGTTCTTTCCATGTTTCTCTTTATTAAACTGCCTTTTAGGCTATTCGTTAGGCTGCTAATTCTTCCCTTATTACTTCGTTTCTGATTTTGACTCTCCTAGTGCAACCTTTCACAGATTTTAGAAATTTAATTTCTGCTGCTTCTAGTTCCCCTAAATCTTTGCTTCTTAGCGTCCATGTTTCTGTCCCATATAATAAAGTAGGAATTTCCATGACTTTATAAAATTTCCGTTGTCTCTCTTTCCTTGTTTTACCCTTAAGTGTTCTTCTTATTGTACCACATATAATCTAGTAAGTATTAGCTTTTTTTCTTTATAACCATGTCCTGATCATATGATACGACACATCCTAAATGCCTGTAATGGGCTACCTGTTATGTCGGTTTATTGTTGAGGACAACTTTTGTTGGAAAGGCCATGGTTTTAGTTTTATTTATAGATATAGTGAGATTGTAGCTTGCACTTAAATCATTTAGTTTATATATTGCCACTTGTAATTTATCGCCGGCCGGAGTGGCCGTGCGGTTCTAGGCGCTACAGTCTGGAGCCGAGCGACCGCTACGGTCGCAGGTTCGAACCCTGCCTCGGGCAGGGATGTGTGTGATGTCCTTAGGTTAGTTAGGTTTAATTAGTTCTAAGTTCTAGGCGACTGATGGCCTCAGAAGTTGAGTCGCATAGTGCTCAGAGCCATTTGAACTATTTTTTTGTAATTTATCTTCACTGTTTTATAAGGTAACATCTACGAATGACATCGCGTTAATATTTTTATTTCTCCCAATATTTGTGCCTGATGGTGTTGTATCTCTTTTCCATTCCCCAATCATGTCATCTATGTAGAGACTGCAAGATTGAATAATGTTGGTGACAAGCTACACCCTAGTTTTACTCTTTAATTTGTCCGTATTTCAGGTAATATGTCTTTACTCGTGTCAGTTATGACTCTTGTGTTCATATATAGGTTTCTTGCCACTTGGATCAGATTTTTAGAGATTTCGCTTTTTTCACTATTGCCCATAGCTTGTCTCTTTGAATTGTGAAAAATGCTTTTTCATAATCCACAAATTCTAGGTGATTTTCCAGATTAAATTTTCGTCTCTTTTGTGTTATTGTTTCAGAGAAAAATTACCACTTATTCAAGATTTTCTCTTTCGGAAAACTGCTTGTTCCTCCATTAAAATTATATCCGAAATTTCCCAGTGTTTCATTTATTATTTTATTGTTCATTCTGTAAGCAATATTCAGAATACTTACGCCCCTGTAGTCAGCTGTATTACTTCTTTCGCCTTTCTTATGTATTGAAATTACCTTTGTTATTTTAAATTTCTTTGGAATCTCCTATTTTCCCCAGTACGTGTTAAAGTGATGTACCGTTCTTAATTCTAAGGAAATTTCTTCGTGTTTAATATATTCGGTATTTGTCCCATCTAGTGCTGGAGAATTTTGGTTTGCCATTTTTTGTAAACTGTCTTAAATTCAGCCAGGTCAGTGTAGTCTATTCCTTGCAATTGCTCCTTTTTATACGCTTGTTTCATTTCTTGGTTGTATCAAAGTTTTTTATAATAAGTTATCCAGTCACATGGTTGAACTGCATTAACATTTACGGAATCAGTATCTCCTTTGTTGATGTGTTTCATTAATTTGCATGCTATTTCTTGTCTCCTATGGACATCATGTCCAACTATGCTTATAAACGCATCCCACAATGTGCTATGTGCTGATCTTACTAACGCTTTCGCTTCATTTCTTTTCTGACGACATTGCTCTAAAGCTTCTAATGATTTCTTCTGTAGGTATGAATTATATGTTTCATGTTTATCGTTTGTCGCTCTTTGTATCTCTTCGTTCCATATTTTAAACCTCTTTTCCGATTTGTCCTCTGTTTTTCACCTAGAACCTCACTTGCTACCTGTTTTACAACGTTTTTAGTATTAGACCATTCTTCGTTTATGTCTTCACTAGTTAGTGTTTCATTGAAAGATTGTGTGAGTCTGTTCTGATACAGATTTCTTAAGTTCTCTACTTGCTACACATATATCTTTTCAATAAAATACACTACTATACGTATTTTACGATCACAGAAATGAAATGAAATGATAAATAGTTGGAGCACGTTGCTGCTTCATGAAGTATTATAATACTGCAGTATGCACAAGCATCCAGATTGCATCACTGCTCCTTGTTTCGGATATCTGAATCTTTCCGGTCGTATCAATTCAGATATATTTACATCTGCAGGGCTTATGCTGTCGATCACTGACAGTTTCTGACGGACGAAATTCCACACGTCACCTGAGTGTCCACAAGTAAATCTGTGTATTAATGTGTCAACATTACTACATATAATGCAGTGTTGGACTGACTAAGCTGCATTTTGCACATTTCTCATTGGTCGGGATTTTGTCATTGACGATGTTGTACCATTTAGATATCACGGTCGACGTGAGATGAACGTAATGTACATTCATGATGATGATGTTCCATATCGATCGAGAGTATTTTTCTACAGTGGACTGCTGCCGACAGATTATTGTAAATATCTTCCTTGGTAAGCAGTTTAGGTTAGTCCACCTAAAAAAAAAAAAAAAATGGCTCTGAGCACTATGGGACTTAACTTCTGAGGTCATCAGTCCCCTAGAACTTAGAACTATTTAAACCTAACTAACCTAAGGACATCACACACATCCATGCCAGAGGCAGGATTCGAACCTGCGACCGTTGCGGTCGCGCGGTTCCAGACTGTAGCGCCTAGAACCGTTCGGCCACCCCGGCCAGCTAGTCCGCCTTGCTGTATATATAACTGAGCTAATAATGGTACTACCAAATGTGCGGGCATAAAATGTTGATATCAGCTTGTCTATCGATGGCATGGTACTTTACGGCTTCTATTAGAATACCTGATTTTGGTTTAGACTTTGGATTTTGATTTCTTATTCCTTCCTTTATGCGGTCAATTAAAAGTGTTACGTTTCATGTTCACAAAATGAAGACCTCCTTTTGCGAATTGTAGAGTCAGGAAGTCGAACTGAACTTTAAACAAATCATTTCTCGATAAGAACCAGAAAAGGCTCGTTGAATGTTCCTGGCAAGTGGGTCTTGGGTAGGCTGGATCTGCGCAATGTATCGCAGCTTACTTGCTATTGATATGATTTTCGGCTTCACTTTTGAAGTAAGTCCAGTTCCTCGTTAGACTTAAATTTCAAGACGACTCTTGCTTTGAAACTTCCTGGCAGATTAAAACTGTGTGCCGGACCGAGACTCGTGCTTGAGTAGCTCAGTTGGTAGAGCACTTGCCCGAGAAAGGCAAAGGTCCCTACTTCGAGTCTCGGTCCGGCACACAGTTTTAATCTGCCAGGAAGTTTCATATCAGCGCACACTGCAGAGTGAAAATCTCATTCTGGAAACATCCCCCAGGCTGTGGCTAAGCCATGTCTCCGCAATATTCTTTCTTTCAGGAGTGCTAGTTCTGCAAGGTTGGCAGTAGAGCTTCTGTAAAGTTTGGAAGGTAGGAGACGAGGTAGTGGCAGAAGTAAAGCTGTGAGGACGGGGCGAGAGTCGTGCTTGGGTAGCTGAGTTGGTAGAGCACTTGCCCGCGAAAGGCAAAGGTCCCGACTTCGAGTCTCGGTCCGGCACACAGTTTTAATCTGCCAGGAAGTTTCATATCAGCGCACACTCCGCTGTAGAGTGAAAATCTCATTCTTGACGCTTGCTTTGTTTAACATTTCTCTCCAGTTGTAGGCTATCAACTGAGCTGGAAACGCATTGGTGTAGAGGCCAGGTGACTACGCATTGTGCCAGTTTCGCACAATCCATGCAGCAGCTGATGTTGACACCATGTCCGACGTCTAACAGAAGTGCCTCCTTTATATTGAGCTTTGCACCTGTCGCTAAGTCTCTGGGACTATGTGCCGAATCCGTCAGGTTTTCAGGTGATCATACAGTTATGCAGATGTGCTCCGCGTATCGTACGCATGATGTGCTGAAGCGTTTTATCTTCATCTGAGATGCTACGGTAGCCTATAAACGAATGGACGGCTGGAAGAAAGTAGTGTGTCACATTTTGTGATTTTACAGGAAGCGTAATTATTCCGTGTTTACGAGCTGGAGAGCTGCATTGGCGACAAATCACGATTTCCACTGCACTCTAGTGGATGCTGTGAAGGATAATACCATTACACAAAGGCAGTTCAGGGTGAAACATATATTATTACAAACGTACTGTAAAGCACTAAATAATACGCACTAACCAATATGCGACACTGCACACTTTAAAACGCAACACACAACAGACAAAAAATTCTTGTGAATATGGTGTTGTTCCTTATTGGTCCGTCAATTGAGTAATGTTCAAAATAATTGATTGCATCAGACTCGCTGTTAGTCATTAACGAAATAGGCACTGATGCCTTTGGCACTAGTCCTGTCAATAGTCCTCTGGTTCACGCTGGGATCTCTCCCCTTTCGATTCGGCAGTCCCAGCTCCTGGTTTTCTATGTCATCATTATCCGCTCTTCCTCTGCTCACCCTTCCCGTTCTATTATTTTCACAGTTTCAGGCCGTCACTCACCTAGCACCCACCATTGGGTGGGTTTACTGGTTGGGCTCCGCCTCGCTTCTCACCTCTGTGACTTCCAACTCCCCTTCTTGTCCTGGAACTCTCGTTGTCTCCCGACCACCCCTCCTTGGTTAATTGTTCAACCATAGATTCGGATGGATCTCTTGTGGGGCCAAAAGCTTCTATCACTCCATTGGTGTTCAGTTGTTTGTTCCAAATGCTCAGTCACGCAGGGTAGCCACGAGGTCTGAGGCGTCTTGTCTCGGTCCAGACGGCTCCTCCCGTCGGACCTTCGAGTCCTCCCTCGAACATGGGTGTGTGTGTTGTCCTTAGCGTACGCTTAGGGACCGATGACCACAGCAATTTGGTCCCATAAGACCTTACCACAAATTTACAAACTTTTGCATGAGCTGACAAGTGCGAGAATTATCACTCAAACAGCTTAACAGCTCATGCATCCAAGTTGCTTACAAAAAAATAGTATCCCTAAGAATGGAAAAGAAAACTGAAATTGTGTTGGATGACGATCAGTTTGGCTTTAGGGAAGGTAAAGGCACCAGAGAAGGAATTCTGACGCAGTTGATAATGGAGGCATGTCTAAAGGAAAACCACGGCACGTTCTTGGTATTTGTCAACTTGGAAAAAGCGTTCGACAATGTAAAATGGTGCGAGATCGAAATTCTGAAAAAAAGTAGCGGTAAGCTATAGGGAGAGGCGGATCATATACAATATATACAACAGCGACGAGGGAATAACACGATTAGATGACCAAGAACGACGTGCTCGTATTAAAAAGGGCGTAAAACAAGGATGTAACCTTCCGCCCCTACTGTTCAGTCCGCACGTCAGAGAAGCAATGATCGAAATATAGGGAAGGTTCATTAGAAGTTTCAGGATGCCATTCTATTTTACACTGATGGCTCTAAATCAGCTGATTATGTGGGATATGCCTTCACACCCTCTGTTGGCTCAGAACTCCAGCTCTTGCCTGCCCTGTGTGAGCTGTTGGCTGTGTAACCAATGGCCGCCTATCAGGCACTCCGTTTTATTGAACAGTCTTCTTCAGCTTTGTTATGTACGGACTCAATGAGTGGCCTTGAGGCTACTGCTCAGTGTTTTTCCCACCACTCCTCTGGTCTCTGTGATCCACGATCTCCTCACTGATCTTGGTGACGCTGCTTGTTCACTTGATCCTTTGGCTTCTTGGCCATGTAGGTATCCCAGGTAATGAACTTGTAGGGAGGGGGGGGGGGGAGGTGACACCTGCTTTATATTCTCCATGCCTCTATGGGAGCGGATATGCGGTTTTACAGCAAATCGCTTTGTGATCAGTCATTGACTGACTCTTGGGAAGCTACTCCCCCTAATATACTTAGATCAAGGAGACTCCCACCATGTGTTTTTCCCTTTGCATCTCCCAGTGAGAACCTACTTGCCACTCCTGTGTTTTCATTGGCCATACTAGGTTGACTCATGCTTTTTTAATCCTCAATGTGTCACCTCCCCCCCCCCAACCCCCACCTTTGTAGTTGTGGGGCCCCATTCACAGTGATCCATATTTTGCTGGACTGTCCCTGATTTTTGGTCCTTCACGCTGACTGTGCCCTCTCAGCTTCCTTGTCTCGAGTGTTAGCTGATGCCCCTCATATTATTATATCTATTTTTGTGTTTTTCTGTGAAAGTGGTTTGTTCTCTCCCCCCTCCCCCCTTTCTTTGCTGCCGTAAGAGGTGACAAATAGGAGTCTTGTTATGTGGTTACATTTTTATCTTGGTATTTTGACTATACTTCGGACTTCAGAAGGTTTTGGCTCTTTCCGCTTATTTATGACATCTTTTACTTCATCTTTTCTGGCTTTTTAAATTCTGGTCCCCATTTTAGGTTTGACTTCCACTTACCTTTTGCACCTACCACTCAAGTGGACCTACCTCTGCACCCAAAACCCAGAGCGGTAGCCAGTCCATTGTGGTGGGCTTGTCATGTACCTTCTAGGTGGTAGCCTCCTGACAATGTAGGGATAGCACTGCCTATGCCTGAGCTGTGACCTCCCCGTGTGAGCCAAGGAGTAGGTGCCTATCAACTTCTGGGTACTAGGGATTCTGGGCGGTGGCTGCCGTGTCAGGTGTCGCCCATGAGGAAGCTTCCAATCCAATCGGAATGAATGACATTGGGGCAGATGATCCGCAATGAAACGGATCGAACTTAACGGTGGCCGTGCCAACACGGCTATCTCAACAGCGAAGTACAGTGATTTTAATGCAAAGGTTTCCAATCCCATTGCATTTCCGGCTGTTTTTAGACGCCAATTTTGAAGAAGTAGTGCTGCTGGTATCTCCGTCCTCTGCTGATATTTTCCGTTGTCGTACCGTTGTTCGGTGGAAGGGAATTGATTAGGTTGTTATGTTATAGTTCTGTTAGAGTTACATCCTCAGGCCGACCCTTGTAAGACTTCTGAGCACTCCTCTTCTGTTGTTTTTAGATTGTGGTTTTCTTTTGTCTCAAGTACTGTGCGAGGCCTTCAGCCGTCTATTAATTTAGTTTGTTTCAATTTTAAAATAAGGCCTTTAGCCGACTTAAATTGAGATTACAAGGTTGAATTGCTTAAAACTTATTTTTAAAACGGAGATTTTGCTCTATTTCAAATCTTTCTGATTCAGGCCTTAAGGCTTCAGTGCTTCAATGTTCAGTATGTGGCCTTCAGCCGAGCTTTTACGTCAAATATTTTTAAGATAAGGCTTTCAGCCGTCTTAAATTAAAATTTGAGAATTCACTTGTTTAAAACTTTTAAAATTTTCTTTAGGAAAATAAAGTTTGTGTGTTTTGTGCAACTAACAGTAACTGATTTTGGCCCCTTTCCACAACCACAACCTGATCCGCTCTGTCCTACGAAACCAGATTTCAGGAATGTTGTATATTTCCGTTTCTACCTGTAGATTACCACTTTTTTCTTATAATTTCGAACATCTTGAATCATTTTACATTGTCGAACGCTTTTTCTAGGTCGACAAATCCTATGAACGTATTTTGATTTTTCTTCAGTCTTGCTTCCATTATCAGCGGCAACGTCATAATTGCTTATGTGGTACTTTTACGTTTCCCGAAGCCAAACTGATCGTCATCTATCACATACTTAATTTTCTTTTCCATTCTTCCGTATATTATTCTTGTCAGCACTTGGATGCATGAGTTGTTAAGCTGATTGTGCGGTAATTCTCGCACTTTTCAGTTCTTGCAGTCTTCGGAATTGTGTGGATGCTATTTTTCCGAAAGTCAGATGGTATGTCACCAGATTTACACATTCTATACACAAACCTCGACAAGTTTTCCCCTTGCCTTACTTTTAGTGGACAGGTTTAGATCAAGCGACCATTTTAGTGCAATCTTGCAGGTTGAGAGCTAGTGTGATTTTGCAGGTGATGATGGGTGAGACTGTGAAAGAGTGAGTGCAGTTTATATCATATTGCTTCTTACTTCCTTTCGCATGTTCGAAGTTTTAGCCACATGTCTTTCCACTAATTTTCGCAAGGGCACTGATAACGTCGCCGTTAAGCACCTATAAACCACACACACACACACATACACACACACACTCACACATAACTGAAAATAGAGCGGCAATTCACACTTCACTTACCCGGAAGCTGTATGGACTGAAGATACTTCACAGCTTTCAGCAATGGGAAGGGTTGAGGGAAAGGATAACACAAGTAGTAGAGATTTAATGAAAACACGATAACACACATTTATTTATTTCAAAGCAATCTATCATAAAGAGATGTAATTTTCAGATCAATAAGACAAATTATTTTAGTTTGCATTGTGTAAAACATATGCGTAGAAACGAAAATAAACAGTACCGTGAATATTAGCATTCATGAAACAGATTGTGGTAGCAACGCGGCAGCTTCAGTGGGCGCTGATGGGAGCCACTTGCTGCACGCGCATCTGCGTCGCCCACAGCAGGTAGGACGCCATCAATCTCACCATCTGCACAGCACACGTCACTGCTGTTATCCGCAGGTACAGCTAATGAAAATTATTACTGGAAATTAATGTAAACTCACAATAACTTAAAAGAGCACACTGGAGAGGTATAGATAGTGTAGAATTGTACTAGGCGTTGCGTTAGACCTTCCACCGATGTCTTAAGAAATGGTAGTAAGTAATGTGTCAGTCGCTTGTGTGGAACCAGTCCAGTAAGACAGGTGAACATGGACACACCACACAGTGAAATGAGCCATGGAGCTTGGACGCGTCCAAGACTACACAATAATAATGTTAAACTTCCTGGTAGATTAAAGCTGAGTGCCGGACCGAGACTAGAACTCAGGACCTTTGTCTTTCACAGGTAAGTGTGCACTCATCATCTAAAGGCAAGGGCGCTGAGTTCGAGTCTCGGTCTGGCACACGGTTTTAATCCAGTAGGAAATTTCATATCAGCGCACACTCCGTTGCAGAGGGAGAATCTCGTTCTGGCAACAGTGATGTTGCCCGGTTTGTTGGCGTATCATCGTGCACTAGCCAACTATGAATGGCTTATCACCCGCAGTAATATAACACAGCCTAATAACAGTGAGCTTAAAAAGTGCCTAACCGGCAGGTATCGCAAACGAGTGTGACGCCTGGTCAACGACAGTCGGTATCAAAAGCTACAGAAATTGCTGCTTTCAGTGAATGCGGGTCCATCACAACCAGTTTCTAGGTGTTCATTATGAAGGGAAGTGCGTGGATAGACATTCTGAATCGGGTACCTAACGAAATGCTATTTTTCACAAAGCTCCTTAAAGCTGCATGTCTCAGATGGACCGAAAAATATAGGAACACGACAGTGGCTGACTGGAAGGTGTATTGTGGTCGGACAAGGCGCACATCCTTCTTTTGTCAAATGACTCAGGGCATCGAGTTCACAGATGCTCCAATGAAACGTTTAACCTAAAGTGCGTGGAGAGTGTGGTTGAAACCACAGAAAATTCTATGATAAAGGGGCTGTTTTTCATTTCACGATTTGCCGGCCGGTGTGGCCGTGCGGTTCTAGGCGCTTCAGTCTGGAACCGCGTGACCGCTACGGTCGCAGGTTCGAATCCTGCCTCGGGCATGGCTGTGTGTGATGTCCTTAGGTTAGTTAGGTTTAAGTAGCTTTAAGTTCTAGGGGACTGATGACCATAGATGTTAAGTCCCATAGTGCTCAGAGCCATTTGAACCATTTCACGATTTAAGCCGACTCATTCACGTTACCATAAATATGAACCAGCATATTGGTTTCAACATTCTAAGTGATTAAGTATGTTTGTTTCTTTTATGCCTTCAGGACGGGCATACTAACAACAACCGATGTGTTCGCAGGGCTGCACGCATACGTTAGTTGCTTGACGAATACTCAGGAAAGTTAATGCGCCTCGACTACGTCGCTAAATTATCCGATCTCAATCACTTACGAGACGTCAGAGTACCTGGAACAGCGACTGATGCGAAACAATCAGCGAACCAGTAGTTTCGTGGCTTACGTGACCTCAAGGAACGTCCTCAAGTGAAAATTCTCTGTATTTTCATCGTAGAATAAAGGTCGTTATGAGGACTAGATGCGATGCTGTATGACATTAGCGTGATGCGTCCCGCCAGCGACTAATTTACCGAGTGTGTTTAGTTATCACTGACCTAATAAAGATTAGGAATTTTTCTTTTGGTATGAAGATGAGATGTCTGAGCTCTTTTAGTTACATCCGAAATACTTCCGTTGTGGCTCACACATATTTAACGAAATACAGGTTATCAGGGAGTAAGACTGAGTGGGGTACTCAGATTGATTACATAGCTACTGTATATGCCCTCGGGAACGTAGCTCAGCCTAACATACCTGAATGATTCTGCAGTCATTATCGATCTTTACCTAGGTTATATTGCAACTGATGCGCTACTTTCTTTACAAGTTATTCGTTTTGATCTGATGACGTTCAGAATGAAACGGCAATACGTTACGCAGTACCGATAGGTTAATTCGTAAAAATACAAATAATTAAACTGCCATACAAAATTTCAAGAAATTTTGACTGCACCGTTTTCCAACGTCTATGCTCCACAAGGTACATGGACTTGTTTCACACTGCTAACATGTTGCCTTATGTTTAAATTGGACATTTAATGTATTCTGTAATTTGATGTAGATGTAGTGTAACGAAGTACAGAGCGGTGGCAGAATTCGCAAGATCCCTCGTCTTATTGTTACGCTGAACTGCTCAGTTTTACTCTCTTTTATACAGAATCAACATATTGTCAACGGGCATTGTCAGACTGCATTAGACAATGTGGTAACTATATAGCTGCTGATTAATTTATCTGTTATGTTCGTAAAGTAACGAAGAAACGCTATTTATTGTGCATGTACTAATACAAATTAATTACAACTTATCATAATAACGTCACAAAAAAATCTTTGTGAATAAAACATTTACAATGAATTGAACATCCTTAGCTGCTTACAGGCGTTGACATACGTCAACGGGGACAGATGGAAAATGTATGCCCCGACCCAGACTCGAACCCGGGATCTCCTGCTTACATGGCAGACGCTCTATCCATCTTTTTTTTTTTAATCTCATTTTGTTCGTTGCATCTGCTCGGGGCGGACGTCGCAAGACACCCGTTTCAGTTCGTCGTTGATCCATTAACTCACTTTTTTATTACAGAGGGCAGCTAACCCTCTGGTCCATCTGAGCCACCGAGGACACAGAGGATAGTGTGACTGCAGGGACTTATCTCTGGCACGCGTCCCGTGAAACCCACATTCTCAACATATTGTCCCGCACTACATTCGTAGTGTCCCCGCCCATTATACTCATTACTCGCGGCGCGTTGCCGATTCCCGTAAGAGTTCTGGCACTGTTTGTGCATCTGCACAGAAGAAGAAGACCGTCAAGTGGCCGGTGAGACTTAACTATATATATATACTAAGATGGTATCTGTTCTTTCGGACATGTCCGAAAGAACAGATACCATCTTAGTATAAATAAAACATTTGTCACTAATTAGTAGAATAACACACACTTTCGCCTTTCAAACGTTCTGTGTCTACGTTCAGTCCAGAGTCATATTGAAGTATTCCAGCTGAAGTCTGCATCTGTTCTCTGATTTAAAATCGTTGGAGATAAGATTTTTAACTCTTCTATGAAACAGGCACTAGCTGTCAGATCGATAGTTAGCGAAGAAATATTAATACAACTTCTGCTCCATAATTTCTGTCGCTAGATTGATGCACATCCTGTAGATACAGAGGTGAAGAACGTGCAGAATAACACACCTCTTAATTCCTACTTTTTCTATTTACGTCAACTGCATTTACTGAAGTGTGGCACTGAATGATTTGTTCACTGGGTTTCATTATGTATCCACCCCTACTGTTACATTTACGTACTTTCGTGGCTGTCATTCATGTAACACTACTTCATTGTGACTGTGGACTGAACGTAGACAGACACTATTTTGAAGGCGATAGTGAATATTATCCTAGTAATTCGTGACAATTTGCAGTACTTTGTTTATTTCAAAATCTTTTTTTGTAACATTATTATGACAAGCTGTATTTCATATGTATTAACATTTGTTCGTTATTTTGTGAACGCAACTGATAAACGTAAGAGATAAAATTAATCAGCACCAATACAGTCTCCCACACTATGTAAAACAGATAATGTTCGGAAAGTTTTCGACCTCACGCCTGTGGACAATATGTGGTACCACTTTCTCTCCTTGCATGTTCCGCTGTATAAGAGACTGTAAATCTGCGCAGTTCGGCATAATGCTATGGCGAAGGGTCTGGCAAATTCTGTCACCAAATTGTACATACAAATGATCGTGATTGGAGACATGTTCTGTAATTGTGTCACAGAATTTACTGATTCGTTAATTGCGAGGTGTCGGCTGTGAAGCAGAATGGGTGATGTTGGTCTAACAAATGTGTATGTACTTGTCGTTTTCATTCCGGACGAAAGCTGTACACAGCTTAGTCCTGGATCACCGTAAAAATGAACCTTGTCTTCGTGGTCTTCGCGTCAGAGTACGTTGTTGGCAGCAGAATCTTTCCAGAGATTTCCATTTGAGTGCACAGAGCATTTTTCGTAATTATCGCGTCTTGGTGGAACCAACTGGTAACAAAGCAGAACATCTCTGAAGCGCTCCAAAGTATTCCTTTAAACTGACGTGGTGGGGATCCCAAATACTCATGCAGTGTTTGAGTATTGCTAGCACGAGTGTACTGTACGCGGTCTTTTTTACGGAGAGTTACACATTCCTGTAATTCTCCAAACAAGTGGAACGCGACCATTCATGTTCCCTACAACTGACGATACATGCTCTCTCTGATTTATCCCGCTTTATAACGTTACCCATCGAATTTAATCAACGATTCTGTGTCAAGCTCCACCCAGTTTCTACTGTATTCGAATATTACAAGATTTTATTTTACTCTTCTGCATTAGTCTACATTTTTCCACGTTTACTTAAAACTGATTTATATTGTCAGCGATAAAAAAACCATTAATTTGTGAATGTAAGAATTCCAAGGTCTCTGCAAGGGGTACAGTTACCTACGTAACACAGTATTCTTATGCTTACTTCATCTGAATCAGTACCTTAGGCCTGCTGCCCAGAAGATAATCCCACCCTCAAACAAATGGTGAAAAATGCAAAACAAGGCATAGATACTTCTGAGGGAAAAAATATTTGTTCATTACGAAATAGTCCATCACACAATGATGTATATCTATCGGGGCAACGGACGCTGAAGTGAGACTCGTGCAGATTTCGGTAGATCACTATGTCAGATAATTTGTTGAGATGCTTGAAGGATGTAGTACGCATGCCGCTCAGGTCTGATCGAAAGGATATGATGACGGCACTAACTGGTCGTTTACAGTATATTGCATATCACTCTGTTCCAAATCTGCGATAATCCGTCTACATCTTTTACCATAAGGCTCGCTGATAAGCTTGTCAGTCAGAATAGTAAGGCGATTTGGACGATCTGCAACATTGCTCCCCCGTCCGCGCTCCCCCCCCCCCCCCCCCCGCCCCACCACCCCCACGCCGTCACGTCCGCATTGTGCGGCTGTGCAGATCAAGGTGAAGTAGTGTAGAGTACCAAGGAGATATGAGGCAATACCTCCCTGATTGTCCCTATGCCACAACTGCTATATTTTGTTTGTTGGTAGAAAAAGCTATACGAGATACGGAAATACATACTGTGGTTACGATCATTCACTGCGTGCTGCCAATGTAGTGTGAAAGAATGGCTTCAATTACGTAAGATTTCTGCTCTCAGGATATTTTTTTACTTTTAGGTGGACTGGTTTAGTTCATGACTCCATTCACTGGCTGTAGGATTTCCCTATGATACTTCACCTAGCTACGTACCTTGTAGATGAGTTTGTTGTTCATGTGGAAATACTGACCAGCACGGTAGCGTACTGGCTGGTGTCGGGTCTGTAACCAGAAGGCCTCCAACTGAAAACAAAAGTGGAACAACCAACTTAATATGGGTTGACGTCCGAAAGAAATGTTGTTCTTCACAACAACATTGCATTTCCAGACCAAATAATATTCTTACCAGTCCTATAACTTTACATTCTCTCTTTCAATTTCAGTTATAGTTGTTTTCCGTATTTGCTGTATCCTTCATACTCGACAAACACTAAAACTCTGATTTGTAACAGTTGCAACGCGGTAAGAAATTTGAAAATGTGAATGAAATTTGGTTCATCTACAACCACCATGACCAGACAATTTAGCGGAGCAGAGCAGAGTTATACGTTCTAGACCAGACGTGCCAGGTAGAGCCGACCGACCTTCGTCATTTGGATGCAGTACGGCCGGGCTGAAGATGAACAGATAGAGAAAGTGTATGAGGATATTGAAAGGGTAATGCAGTATGTAAAGGGGGACGAAAATCTAATAGTCATGGGCGACTGGAATGCAGTTGTAGGGGAAGGAGTAGAAGAAAAGGTTACAGGAGAATATGGGCTTGGGACGAGGAATGAAAGAGGAGAAAGACTAATTGAGTTCTGTAACAAGTTTCAGCTAGTAATAGCGAATACCCTGTTCAAGAATCACAAGAGGAGGAGGTATACTTGGAAAAGGCCGGAAGATACGGGAAGATTTCAATTAGAGTACATCATGGTCAGACAGAGATTCCGAAATCAGATACTGGATTGTAAGGCATACCCAGGAGCAGATATAGACTCAGATCACAATATAGTAGAGATGAAGAGTAGGCTGCAGTTCAAGACATTAGTCAGGAAGAATCAATACGCAAAGAAGTGGGATACGGAAGTACTAAGGAATGACGAGATACGTTTGAAGTTCTCTAACGCTATAGATACAGCAATAAGGAACAGCGCAGTAGGCAGTACAGTTGAAGAGGAATGGACATCTCTAAAAAGGGCCATCACAGAAGTTGGGAAGGAAAACATAGGTACAAAGAAGGTAGCTGCGAAGAAACCATGGGTAACAGATGAAATACTTCAGTTGATTGATGAAAGGAGGAAGTACAAACATGTTCCGGGAAAATCAGGAATACAGAAATACAAGTCGGTGAGGAATGAAATAAATAGGAAGTGCAGGGAAGCTAAGACGAAATGGCTGCAGGAAAAATGTGAAGAAATCGAAAAAGATATGATTGTCGGAAGGACAGACTCAGCATACAGGAAAATCAAAACAACCTTTGGTGACATTAAAAGCAACGGTGGTAACATTAAGAGTGCAACAGGAATTCCACTGTTAAATGCAGAGGAGAGAGCAGATAGATGGAAAGAATACATTGAAAGCCTCTATGAGGGTGAAGATTTGTCTGATGTGATAATATACAGAAGAATGGAAAAGAAAATTGAGAATGCGCTAGGTGACGATCAGTTTGGCTTTAGGAAAAGTAAAGGGACGAGAGAGTCAATTCTGACGTTACGGCTAATAATGGAAGCAAGGCTAAAGAAAAATCAAGACTTTCATAGGATTTGTCGACCTGGAAAAAGCGTTCGACAATATAAAATGGTGCAAGCTGTTCGAGATTCTGAAAAAAGTAGGGGTAAGCTATAGGGAGAGACGGGTCATATACAATATGTACAACAACCAAGAGGGAATAATAAGAGTGGACGATCAAGAACGAAGTGCTCGTATTAAGAAGGGTGTAAGACAAGGCTGTAGCCTTTCGCCCCTACTCTTCAATCTGTACATCGAGGAAGCAATTATGGAAATAAAAGAAAGGTTCAGGAGTGGAATTAAAATACAAGGTGAAAGGATATCAATGATACGATTCGCTGATGACATTGCTATCCTGAGTGAAAGTGAAGAAGAATTAAATGATTTGCTGAACGGAATGAACAGTCTAAAGAGTACACAGTATGGTTTGAGAATAAATCGGAGAAAGACGAAGGTAATGAGAAGTGGTAGAAATGAGAACAGCGAGAAACTTAACATCAGGATTGATGGTCACGAAGTCAATGAAGTTAAGGAATTCTCCTGCCTAGGCACTAAAATAACCAATGACGGACGGAGCAAGGAGGCCATCAAAAGCAGACTCGCTATGGCAAAAAAGGTATTTCTGGCCAAGAGAAGTCTACTAATATCAAATACCGGCCTTAATTTGAGGAAGAAATTTCTGAGGATGTACTTCTGGAGTACAGCATTGTATGGTAGTGAAACATGGACTGTGGGAAAACCGGAAGAGAAGAGAATCGAAGCATTTGAGATGTGGTGCTATAGACGAATGTTGAAAATTAGGTGGACTGATAAGGTAAGGAATAAGGAGGCTGTACGCAGAATCGGAGAGGAAAGGAATATGTGGAAACCACTGATAAGGAGAAGGGACAGGATGATAGGACATCTGCTAAGACATGAGGGAATGACTTCCATGGTACTAGAGGGAGCTGTAGAGGGCAAAAACTGTAGAGGAAGACAGAGATTGGAATACGTCAAGCAAATAATTGAGAACGTAGGTTGCAAGTGCTACTCTGAGATGAAGAGGTTAGCACAGGAAAGGAATTCGTGGCGGGCCGCATCAAACAAGTCAGTAGACTGATGACCAAAAAATGAGGCGGTACAAAACTCTCGCGGCCGTTATCGGCTTTCCGGAATATGGAGCCGCTATTTTTCACTCAGCAGGCATCACGAGGTTGACTGTACTCCGTTCCAGACCCCTCACCAAGGAAACATACCTAACAGTACCGAGAATCGAATCAGGGTCCTCTGCTTAGCAGTCAAATACTCTGACCACTGAGCTACGGAGGTGGATTGCAGGCAGTTGAGCTACACTATAAAAGCTCACTATTTAGTAACGAAAATGTAAACAAAGAAGAATTTCGTTTTTCATTGTTACTGTCGTATTCTACCAAGTGCCAAAGAGGCATTCAGTTAACGCTACAAAATTTTCACTAGCTTGAGGATCTGAGAAATTGCACTGCAGACATTTGCGATGCGATTTTGGAAGTGTTAGACAATGCCTCTGAGTGAGCCACTGACCGACATTGCAACTTACATGTTCATTTGACAGCGTCACATGAATTGCCAGGGCAGAGAAGTAGCATCTTTCGTGTAAGAAAAAGATTTTGAATTCCTCATCCAGTGTCTGAAGCGGCATCTACCGTTAGAACAAAATTTAGAGAAGCGCAGTGGAAGATCATTCCAACCTCCGCAGCTTCCTGGGTGTGTCAAAAAAAAAAAAAAAATAATAATAATCTGAGGTTATCAGTCTCCTAGAACTTAGAACTACTTAAACCTAACTAACCTAAGGACATCACACACATCCATGTCCGAGGTAGGATTCGAGCCTGCGACCGCAGCGGTCACATGGTTCCAGACTGTAGCGCCTAGAACCGCTCGGCCACTCCGGCCGGCTCCTGGGTGTGTCACTTGCTATCGAAAACACTCGCATTTTGGAATAATTTGAAACATTCACTGGTGACCCCCGCTCTTTCTATAAGACCCTGGTAGACGGTGTTACCGCTACAGTTTGTCACGTGTACTTCTATGATCTGGAAAGTTTTGTGGGGAGTTCCTATGGGATCATGCTGCTGAGGTCCCTTGGCTGACACACTACTTAATCTAACTTAAACTAACCTACGCCAAGGACAACACATACGCCCTTGCACGACGGGGGGAAGCTGCGCGAATCGTGGCAAGACGCATGAGACCGCGAGGCTTCCCAGCGCGGCTTCCCAGCGCGGTTTTTTATCCTCTGTATTCAGACGGAAAGGAATTGAAATCGATAAAGTCAGAACAGTCGACGAAATGTCTTTGGAATGTGTCTTGGTATTCTGTACTTACTTTTATGGTTTGACCTTCGGCTGATGTCATACACTCCCATATTTTTTATTACAGTATACTTATTTATTTACCCATCGAACTCTGACGCGTTTTTTAAATTTTTGTCATACAAGAGTGACAGTGACTTAGTCTTGTATGTCTTCGCGGCTGTCCTAATAACATTCTAAATTCCATCCCGGTATGGGGTAGCGGTATAACTATTTGTTGAAGAATTGTTTCTTCTCGTGATTTTGAACACACTCTGCCACCTTCAGTGTCTGTCAAATGGGATGAGCATATACCGGTTTTTCTTTATTTTTCTTTATATTGACATGTACGGGAAAGAATTTCTGTTCCGTTACCATTGGTATTCGTGAACTGATACTGCTCTACAACCACTCATCTTCCAACTTATCTTTCTCATCATCCTTATGTTTCTCATGTATGTACGTCCGCTTGCAGTTGTTTCAGAACTTTGATGATTATGATTAACACGTTTTCCAGATTAACGATGCTAAGTTCTCTGTTGTAATTTTGTAAATTATATCTATTAACTTTCTAGACACTAATTTCAGAAAAACCAAAGGTACTTCAGGGCTATTGCTGGCTTATGTGGCCTCAGACTATGCAGCGCTGTGTCAAATATTTACTCCGTTACTAGATAAACTACTTCTTTGACATAAAACTTCACCACTTCTTTCACCTTTCCAAACAGCTCCCTTACATCTTAAGATCTTTGATGTGCTGCTGCTCGTTATCGGACCTCTCTTCTGTGGTACCTATCCTGAACTCGTTGTTTTGCTATTTCAAAGTTGAGGCAAGTCCACCTGAATGACAAAGACTACATATTTCTCGATTTCTTTACGTATCTCTCATCTCTGACTTAAGATGTTTGCATTTACTGTTAATGCTATACGAAAGCAAAATATACCGACAACCCTTAGGCTTATTATTCGTATGCAGCGTGTATCCATCATGATGATGCAAAACTATCAGTAACAGTGTAAAACAAATATAAGATTTTATGATAAGGAACCGTGGTCTGAAAACCGCACAGGCGTAAGTTATGCAGTTAAAGATGTTGTGGGACATCGCTGCGAGTAGTGTACAACACATGAAGCTATAAACAGTTACGTCATAGTTGCTGAAAACCCGACCAACATTTGGGGATTCACATATGGGATGGTACAGGAGTCTCCACTGATGGTCTGGAGGTGACATGTGCACAGTAACATGATCAGACCTATCAGGGTCTGTAAGCTTGGGCACTGTGTTTATATGCTGGAGTGGAATTATTTTGCACTCCGCTACAGAAGAGCAAAAACTACAGAAGAGCAAAATCTTTTTTTCGTGTACGGAAACTGCAAATGGAAACTGCAGAGAAGCTGACAGCCTGTATGAAGCCAAGTATCCACGTAGGATGCATGTGACGCACACCTTATTTCAAAGTCTGTTATAGAGAGTAAGGGAAGCGGGGTAAACTGTGCCAATATAAGAGTGCAACGAATCGTATGGAATAGCTTCCTGGATGAAACAATGCTTGTAGGTGTGGATGGATGAGGATTCCTCAATTACACGTGTGATGGATGTCACGTACGGTGCCCTGTGGAAAGTACTGCGGGAACGGCAGACACTCTCCTCCCATTTACAGAAAGTACAAGCTTTAACTGTGCTGACCACAGACCCCTCGATGTGTTGAGCCGTGGATGATATAGTACTGCATAGTAGATACACGCTTCCCTTAATATGTACTTTTCTCGGATGAAGACTGTGACACCAGAGATGGAATGTTTAGTAATCCCAGTGGCCAAGTATCCCCACGTTGCGAAGAGTAACAAATTCTTTTCGGTGAACTAATACCGACAGTGCATAATCATCTGATCCTTAGCAGTTACCTCATCAGCTCGTACAATGTCTCTGAGTGACAAAGTCCCCACGATGCTAGAAGATATTTCAGTCATTCTGGTGCACGTAAGGGATTCTATCAAGATGAAGGACCAGCTCACACCGCATATCGTGCTCCTGAGCACCTGTGTCTCTCGACGTATTCGCGTACGAGGTCATAAAAAGGGTACATCCAATATGAAAGTTTGATGGTTACGTAGATGTGTAGGGGACGACCACACATTCGTCGCATTGCCAGGTCATTGGCTGCCCTATAGACAACTTATTAAACTGTAGATACTATGTGAGTAGTGAAATGAAAACGTATTTAATACAATATGAGTATTTATAAAGGGATAGAAATGTTTGTTTCAAGCCTGCTGAACTGCTGTGAATGCAACGACAGACAGAATGAAAGTCTCAAAAATGTCTTACGGAAACGTTTTTAAGTCCATGAACTCATACACACAATGTTGTATGTTCCTAGGTCTGCGCCACGAAAATTGGTCTGCGCCACGAAAATTTTCAAAACGTTGTTAGTGACTGACCAGCTGCGTATCAGTTCAGGTCTTGGCTCGACGAGATCATACAGCCAGCTGACCCTAGCCAACATGGCAAATACCATTACATAGTATTCCATCTGTCGTTGCAAGACTCACAAGAATGCATCTACTATACATCAAGTTGCTATAAATATACATAACAGAATTTTATATAACTCGTACTTACGTTCTGATATGTTTAAGTGCTCCATTGCCTTTAATAGGTATATCTTGCATTATGTGTCTCGTCGATTATGTATATAATTTGCCACGAATAAAAACTATTTTCAGCTTTCGGCTACACAAGTATTACACATAAAGTAAAACTAGAATTTCAATGGTTTTTACGTGGTGACAACGGTGTTTTGCTGTGTACGTAGTCTGTGAGTTATTTGCATTGCACTATGATGATAAATCAGTATCTTTCGCCGTTAACTATTTAAATCTTAGAAGAATAACACATCTATCGGCTGCTAATCTGATTTATTTTCCAGATCTGACGCTTTATTAATTGGTTACCCAAGGTATTTAATTCTCAAACACATTTTTTTTAATCCTATGAAGCAACTTTCTAGCTCATTATTTAAACTGTGTTACGTTAATTAAAAAAATATATAATACTTTCCACAGTTGTGTTCAAGCGCTATCGGTAGACACTTTGGTTTTTATCATCGCTTAAGGCGTTTTGACATTATTAGCTTTTACATATATAATGCACATTAATATCTTCCATTGGTTTTATCTAAGGTCTCTATCTACGGTACTTATCTACGAACAGATTGGGAATTAGTTACGTTCTTTATTTGTTTGTTAATGCCTTGCTTCATAGTATACATATTCCCATTTATACTTTGGAATTTCAGACGGCTGTCCATTACTGATAAGTTATCATTAGAATTTATGTCCATAGAAATGTATGCTTTGTACTCAACTATTTGCTTCCTAAATCATCATTTAACGATCATGTGGTCCAGTTGACACCCATTTCACCTCACTGTCGCCGGCCGATGTGGCCGTGCGGTTAAAGGCGCTGCAGTCTGGAACCGCAAGACCGCTACGGTCGCAGGTTCGAATCCTGCCTCGGGCATGGATGTTTGTGATGTCCTTAGGTTAGTTAGGTTTAACTAGTTCTAAGTTCTAGGAGACTAATGACCTCAGCAGTTGAGTCCCATAGTGCTGCCGGCCGCGGTGGCCGTGCGGTTCTGGCGCTGCAGTCCGGAACCGCGGGGCTGCTACGGTCACAGGTTCGAATCCTGCCTCGGGCATGGGTGTGTGTGATGTCCTTAGGTTAGTTAGGTTTAAGTAGTTCTAAGTTCTAGGGGACTTATGACCTAAGATGTTGAGTCCCATAGTGCTCAGAGCCATTTGAACCATTTGAACCCATAGTGCTCAGAGCCATTTGAACCTCACTGTCTTTTCTAAGCATACGTTTGAGAGAAGACGTTGGCTACAACCATCTGAAACTAACTCTACAGCTCTAAATATCTTCTTTCTCTCTCATTTCTTCTCACAAGCCAATGTTTGTCACGAACGTGTCTAAGCTTGTATTTCTCGTCGTTCCTCCCTCTCTCATCACGTCCTACAATGGAGAGTACTACTCTCTCACCGCTGTTATGTCACTTAATTTCTTCATATATTACCCATTTCATTGTCATCAGCTTGTGATGTGGGCAAGTAGTTTGAAACATTGAATTTCGCCTCGACTCATTTCACTGATACATTAACAGGACGCTATCGTCTATTACCGTAGCATGCGTGTAAACACGCTAGTTTGATGTTGTACTGTCTTGCACAGCTCTTTAGCCTAGCTGGATGTGTGACGTATCTTGCAGGAGATTCTTTGATTTCCGTTGGGCAATCAGATGACTTGCCACAAGAATTCTTTCTGAACTCGGTTGACGTGAGCACCAGTTATCCGTAAGTTTTATACACCTCAATTCTGTTATGTTCTGTTCGGTCATGTGGTGCAGGCTGCTGTTTCAAGTCGTTCTGCTGTAAGTCCTTTGGTGAGAACGCTGTACGCTATTGGCTTAAGCAACACATTGTAAATTTAATCGGCTGCATTACTGTAGGACGAGATTGTTTTTCCACTGCCGCAGTTATGTACAGTAAATTTCTTGTCATTACTTGGAAATCCGGTTGCAAACGGAACTTCGTTCTTTGTGGACAGGCATTCACATATCCACAAGGATTGGAATATCCATATACAGAATTGCCATCCATAATCATGCTAGATACGAAATCCTGTCTCAGTCAGTTTGAGGCTTTGCCATTATTTTTGAGCACCCAGTAAAGTGTTTTATTTCTTTTGTGTTCATTCTGAGAATGCGAAGTTAAATGTACACTCTTTCACGTAAAACTTGACCGGCGGCCGGCCGCTGCAGAGGCTAAGTCCGCGCTGATCGCGACATGGCACAAATAAATTGACCAACTCGCTAATTCTCTAAGTCCGGCTATCTGCACAGTCTGGCAACGCTGTAGACTGCGGCACTTCCTGGAGGAAGTCTTGTCCCATGTTAGAGATAACGTAGACTGTTTATGCCCGTGGTCTAGCGGTAGCAGGCGTTGTTTCTGTGTATAATGTCTGTGGATCGAGACCAGCTAACGCACAAGATTTTTATAGCCTCTTCTGTTTGAATCCTGAAGACGTGAATTTAATGGTAGTGCAGATTCAATCTATTTCACTTTCTGACACACCGATAGCAAAATTTTATCCAGTAACCATTTTGCGGCAGATTTCTCGCAGACTGTCCTCCTCTGGACTCCGTATGCGGCAAAGCTCTGGAATCCACTTGCTGGCTACCGGCAGCGGCCGTGGCGACAGCAGCGGCGCTGCACTCCCCCGTTCTTTATCGAAAGCTTCCTGCTACTGCTCATCGCTTTTGATAATTTAAAACGCTTTATTATTATTAAATGTGGCTCCACAGAAAATTTCTACGATTTCCATTCACGCTCGAAAGCAACGGAGATTAGAGTATTACATTAATCAGCAAGAGCTGACTATGGCCCGAAATTAATTTTATAGACTCGGACGAAATTAAACCATCTCACTACATTCGATGAATTTATAAATGCTTCATAACTCGTTTCTTTTTCTTTAAAAGTAAGTTATTTGTGCAACTTTTGGCCAATATTCGGATGTTTTCGTCAAGGCAGAGTGAGCGTCTGTGGTGTAAAGTGTATTACAGTTCTTGTTTCATTCCTTATGGTAAGGCTGTGCGACAAACTGTGTGAATACCTTGCAATGCATGCTCTGTAGCAGTGCAGCAACACTGCACATTTGGAGTTCCATGTATGGATTCTTGCAGTATTTAACGTCGATCGGAAGTGGTAGTTAAGGTCAACAGATTTAAACCAGAAAAAGTTATCGTATTTGAGGTTTCAGAGAACGGAAAGGAACTGCTAACGCCGGTGTCAGAAAACCTCTACAGTTAAATGGTATTGCAAAAATTTAGAGGAGAGGAACTATATGAATCAACATGTTCATTTCATACACAACCTCCTGAACTGTTAGACCTATATGACGAACAAAGCTCAAATTCGTATCGTTGACAGTCGATTTGAATCTTTTCAGAAACTAGTTTACAGTGAAGCACCTTGGCATTTGCAAAGCAGACATACGTGATATTAACATAATTTACTAAGTCGAAACTGCACGAAAATTTGTGTGTAAAGGCATTCTTCAGATTTCGTACAAGGAATTTTTACTAGCAGTTTGCAACTCCATTAATTAAAATGGAAAATAGAAGGTTTTGCTCAGCAGCTTTCACCGAGATTGGAACTGGTATATCATATAGCACTAGCATCGTAATGCGTAAGGGAGCCACTGAGCTAACGACACACTGGCGGCAACAGCCGGACTACAGTCAATGTGATATTGCCTGATCCTCTAAACGCAACATTAATCACACAAACAGGTGTTACTTATGTGAAGAACGCCGTTCTTAGGTCCAGAAATTATATATACTTTCTGTCTCATCTTACAGTGGATTAAATCATATGGGTCTTCGATGTGAAAAACGAATGCCAAGTGAATTTAGCGAGGTAATGCCGGGCTACACCCGAAAGTAAATGCACTATCGCAGTGTTGACAAATACTTGCTACGAAGCTGCCAATTCTCAGCTCTCTTACGAGGCGCTCTTTAGCGAAATGCTTATCGTGATTGTCCGATACGGTTCTTCAGAGGTGAGATGTGCGCGCACGTTTGGTTTTTATGCGGCGTTCTCCCCTGATAGTTTCTGACGTCGCCTTGTCGGCTATGTATACATTTGAGGCATTCAGCTATCATTAATCCAGAATGATCCATGTTTTGCAGCATTCATATAGAATGTCAAGATTACGACGAGAATGAAGAAATATGTTGGTAGGGATGGAAGCAAGAAGAGAAGCAGTCAACAAATATTCGATTCCTCATGGCATTCATTTCATTTGAGATTTAAGAAGAGGTAAAGCGGAATATTACTGAAGTATGCTTAATACAAATCAGGATATTTAGGGATTTCCCGTGACAATTTGAAATCCTGCTGAATTTTATTTTACATTGTGTTCTCCGCCGTGTATTCAACAGCAACGCAATGAACGCCTTCGAGCTAATGCATTGGGACAAAGACTGGCCCGTCAACGAGTCACCGACACATTCAGAACATGTGAATAACAGCGTTTGCAAGTGTATCACGCATTGACACGTGCATCACTTCTTCGCCTTGCGTTTGAATATGAGTCGGACATCGACTATTCGTCACAGTTCAAAAATGGCTCTGAGCACTATGGGACTCAACTGCAGAGGTCATTAGTCCCCTAGAACTTAGAACTAGTTAAACCTAACTAACCTAAGGACATCACAAACATCCATGCCCGAGGCAGGAATCGAACCTGCGACCGTAGCGGTCTTGCGGTTCCAGACTGCAGCGCCTTTAACCGCACGGCCACTTCGGCCGGCATTCGTCACAGTCACAAACTGTAATCGGTGTTATGAACCAACAATGCCAACACTGTCGTGCACTCAAATACAAAGGTGAATCGGCCGGTTTCTGCTGCGCATCTGGAAAAGTTGTATTGCCACTATTGAATTCGCTGCCAGAACCATTGAAAACACTATTGGCTGGAGCTACATCTCAATCTAAACTGTTTTTGCGTTGAATTCGCAAATTAAATTCGTGCTTTCAAATGACGTTATTTGGAGCAACAAAAATCGTTCAGAATAAGGATGGTCGCAATTTTCAATCAACGTTCAAGATTCCGGGCCAAGTGCATTATCAAATTGGTTCTTTAATGCCGATGCCTAATACAGATTCAAAATTTCTGCAAATCTACTTCATGGGTGATGGGGAGCAGCAAATAAATGCACGATGCCAGTACAACCATATCGAGCAGATGGAGGAGCCAGAAATTGTGGGTATTTTAGAACCGATTTTACAGAATCACAACCAGTTGGTCCAGTTGTTCAATACCGTTTCAAACAGACTGCAAAACGACAAGTATACAATCGTCTTCAAAGCAGACAGAGTACCATCCGGGCAGCACGCGAGCCGATATAATGCACCGACCGTTAATGAAGTTGCAGCTGTTTTGGTTGGCGACGCATTTGAACGTCGAGATATACGAATCCAACGCAGAGATAACACAGTGCATACGATTGAAGACAGTCATCGCTCTTACGATGCTTTGCAATATCCATTGATATTTTAGCAAGGAGAAGATGGATATCATTTAAATATCCAACAAGGAAAACCAGCAACAGGTACAATCTACATATGTCATTACGTAATATTTTATTTTTATGCACGATTAATTTCTTTTTGTCTTAATTATATTTTTACTTCGCAGGTGCAGAAACCAGCAAGAAAGTGAGCGCGATGAACTTCTACGCATATCGGTTGATGATTTGTGCCAATGATGACAATAATATTTTCCGATGCTGCCAGCTGTTTCATCAATATATCGTTGATATGTATGCGATGCACATTCAGCTCTCAAGTTGCCGTTGAACATTCACACAAATCCAGATGCAGTGTGAAACATAAAAAAGCATTCCGGCATGGCTAAAGTTTTGCAAAAATGCAAAATTATTATCTGGAATGAATGCACTATGGCCCACAAGCATTCACTTGAAGCTCTCGATAGAATCATGAAAGATCTAAATAATAACACCAGGCTTTTCGGTGGTGCCTTACTGCTGCTGTCCGGTGATTTTAGACAGACATTGCCGATCATTCCACGCGTTACATATGTGGATGAAATTAACACATGTATTAAACAATCTTATCTATGGCGAAATGTCAGTACTTTACGTCCTAACACAAATATACGTGTTCAGCTGCAAAACGATCCATTAGCACTATCATTCTCCGAGTAATTGCTCAACATTGGAAATGGAACAATACCATTGCATGGATACACACAATGCATCAAATTTCCAGACAGTTTCTGCAACATGGTAAATACGAAAGATGCTTTGATTGAAAGCAAATTTCCAGATTTACAAGCTAATTATATTAATCATGCGTGGCTTCGTGAACGAACTATTTTAGCCGCAAAAAATATCGATGTTGACGCTATTAACTTCAAAATATAAGTCATTGCCCGGCAATGAGCTATTGTTCAAATCGATCGACACTGTTACCGATCCTGACGAAGCAGTCAACCATCCTGTTGAATTTTTGAATTCGCTGGATTTACCAGGAATGCTACCACATAACTTGCGATTAAAAATTGGCTCACCTATCATTTTGCTTCGGAAATTATATGTACCTAAGCTATGAAACAGTACAAGATTAGTCATAAAAAATTATGGGCAATGTTCTTGAAGCTACAATTTTGAACGGCAAATTTGAAGGTGAAGTTCTTCTCCTGCCACGAATCCCATTTATTCCTTCAGACTCACCCATTACATTCAGACGTCTGCAATTTCCAATTCGCTTGGCATTTGCCATGACTATTAATAAGTCACAAGGTCAAACAATGTTGATTTGTGGGTTGGATCTAGAAAATCCGGTCTTTTCACATGTAGAATTATATGTGGGTGTTCTAGCGTTGGTAAACCGTCAAGTTAATTCATTTATACTCCTCAGGAATTGACTGAAAATAGTGTTCATCAACTCGCATTAAGATAAAATTAAACAAGCATTATTGATTATAACGAATTGTTTTTAGAAAAATTGATGTTATTTCAAAATAAAGAATAATGAAATTATTACATTATTTGTTTTTCATTTCATACTTTGTTTAATATCCTAATCGCTTGAAATATCATGCAGTACAACGTCTGTCAGGTCCACTAGTATATATATATATATTGTGTTTTACCCCTTGAAAGTGAAAATGCACGAGGACTGTCATGGATGCCACTCACTCGATCGGTATTCGAGTATCCGAAAGATTGTATTAAGTAGCATATATGTTCTATTTAGCAACTGTTATTAATTATTTCACAGCTTAACCTAAAAGAGCTTTGCCACTTGCGACCTGTTTCGTTGGTATCTATCTTTCTTTTAATTTAGATTACAGTACCAAACATTTCTTTATTATTTTAGTTGAATCTTCAGCCCACAACTAATGGCACTAGCATACGACGTTGTACACTTTAAGACAATAAAAACGATGCAGCGCGAAGGAATTATCAGAATGGGACGGAAATCGCTAGATGTGATGCACATGTACAGACAACGTACAATCTATTACAATTTCAAAAAAATAGCATGATTCAGTAAAGAGAAAATGCTTCACAAATTGAACAACTCAACAATGCGCTGGTCCACCCCTGGCTGTTATGCATGCAGTTATCCATCTTGGCATAGATAGTTTTTGGGTCGCGTCCTGAGGTATACCGCGCCCAAATTCTGTCTAATTGGCACGTTAGATCGTAAAAAATCCCTAGCTGGTTGGAGATCCCTGCCCATAATGCTCCCAGCGCTCTCAACTGGGGAGAGATCCGGAGACCTTCTTAGCCAAAGTAGGGTTTGTCAAGCACGGAGACAGGCAGTACAAACTCTCGGCACGCCAGGTGGGATATACCTTGCTGAAATGTAAGCCTAGTTTGGCTTGGCCGTGATGGGCAACAAAACGAGGCGTAGAATATGGACGACATAACTCTTTTCTGTGATGTTGCCGCGGATGCCGACGAAAGTGATCCTGAAATGAAACGAAATGGTACGATAGACCACCACTCCTGGTTGTCAGTCCACATGGTTGGTACCGCACTGCTCTCTGGAACGTCTCCAGATACGTCTTCGCTGGTCGTCGGGGCTCAGCTCGACGCGGGACTCGTCACTGAAGAGAACTGTACTCTCGTCATGAGATTCCAGCCCAAATGTGCCGGTTACCACTGTAAACAGGCTTGTTGATGTTCAGAGGTCACAGATAGCTCAGCCTCCTTTCTGTGAGCCGCTTATTAATCGTCCTTGTGGTCAGAAAAGCACCAGTTGCACGTCGGATGGATGATAATGATGAAAGTGGGGCTCTAGGTGCCTCTCTGACGATTTCTCGGTCCTCACTTTCTGTTGTTTCTCTAGGTCGACCGCTTCTTTCCTGACGCTGAATCCGGCCATGATTTACCCATTCATGCAAACATCGCTGAACAGTGGTGTCGCTCCTATTAAAAAATCGATCGATTCTCCGATTATTCCAACCGGCTTCTTTAAGGCCAACTGCACCTACCTCAAATGCTGGCATCATCGTATATTGTTCATGCCCCTGTCTGCGAGGCATAGCTCCTTCTTGGTGCGCCCTTTTTTCTTTCTTAGAGTGTATTTCTTTATTACTAGAGAGTTTCTAATTATATAATGAAATATTCCACAGGCAATTATCTGTGTTGCGCCTACAGATGTAAATCAGGTTGTACTTCTCAATCACTGCGGTATTGTTACGGATTTCTTCAGTAGTCTTATAAAAGAAAAGATAAAGTGTAATACTTGCTAAAGAAGTTTGATCTTACGCAGTTGTACATGATGCTCCGTGAATTTATATTCTAGACGTATGAACGCACGTATAATTCGTCTGGGTAATACAGACATTTTGCTTAAAATCTTTTTCTAGACGGAAGTCCCGAAAATTATTCAACAATTGTACGCTCCCAGGTAACCAATCACAAATATTCTGTAATACTGTTATAAAGTAACCGTTTCAGCTAATAAACTCACCTCGAAAAGAAGTTCTGGATCGTCTAACTTCCAGGAGAGCTGGCGAACCAGATGAGACGTTGCGGCACTCTGGAACAGAATACGTTGTGTGAATCCACTTCAAATAATAAAACAACTCGGCCTATATATTAAAATACGCCTACACGCTGAATGACGGGTAGTTTCTCGCTTTGCTTTCTTCATGTTGAGTTTTTCTTTTCGCAAAAGTACCTAAAGTATTGCTGAGGCATTTTCAGCTCTAACTTCTGCCAAATGGAAACTGTATGCAGAATCAGCGCTTGAATCTGACACTTGACTGACGGGGTAAATATCCTCACAAATATTTTCACAGGAATGCCTCTCGGCCATACATAAAACTTAGTCGACCGGAAATTTTCCGCAAAGCTATGAATCTGCACAGTTAGTGTCTACATCGACACGCGCAAATATACTCACCAAGTTGTTTTAAGTACAATGGACAAAAAAATAGGTCACCCTTTGGAGACATTACGCTAATACCATGTAACGTCGCCTCTAGGTTTGATAATGACCTCAGTTCGACAATAAACAGTGTGTACAAGTAATAGTGAATAATGATATTGAGTAATATAAAGAAAAGTTTTAGTACTAACAATATTCACTTGAACAAAAATTAAAACATAACATGGATTCATAACAAAGTAAATACTATAAATATTGAATGGCAATTCTATCATGGTCTTCAGTCCAAAGGTTGGTTTCGATGCAGCTCTCCACGGTAGTCTATCTTTTATAAGCATCTTCAGTTCCGAATAACTACGGCATTTGAAGTGCTTATTGTCTTCATCCCATGGTTTCCCTCTACAACTTTTATCTTCAGCAACAAACTGACGATTATTTGATGCCTTAGGATGTATGCTACCAACTAGTGCCTTCTTTTAGTCAAATTGTGCCAAAAAGTCTTTTTTTCTCCATTTCTCTTCCGTAGCTCCATCGATTCAACCTTTCATCCTTCTTCGGTATCACTGTGTCAGAGCGTTGAGAAACCGTAGTAATTGTTAGAAATGAACAAAGCCTCAGGGCCGATTGGAACCCCCTTCAGATTCTATACCCAATTTCCGGCTAAGTTACATCCTCTGTTAGTAGCTGGAAGGAAGCACAGGTCACATCCGTCTACAAGAAGGGTATCAGAAGTGATCCATGCAACTACCGTCCAATATCCTTGACGTCCATTTGTTGTAGAGTCGTAGAACATGATCTGAGCTCAAACATAAGATATCTCGTACAGACCTACTTCCTACACGCCAACCAGCATGGACTTAAAAAACATAGATAATGTGAAACCCAACTCGAACTTTTCTCACATGACATCCTGAAAGCCATGGATCAAGGCAGTCAGGCAGATACAATATTTCTCGATTTGAGACAAATATTTGACTCAGCTCCACACCTATGCTTATGGTTAAAAGTGCGATCGTGTGGGGGTATCAGATGCAATTTGTGACTGGACTGAGGATTTCTTGCTAGGGAGGCCGGAGAAAATTTTCTTGGTTGAAGAGTCAATGACAGAATTAGAAGTAACTACGGGTGTACCCCAGGTGAATGCCTTCGGCCCCTTGTTGTTCATGTGTTATGTTAATGACTTTACGAATAAAAAAAATAGTAACCTCAGACTTGTCGCAGGTGATGCAGTTATCTACAGTGAAGTACAGTCCAAACGAAGCCTCATAAATATTCAGTCAAACCTTAGTAATATTTCAAAATGGTGCAAAAATTGGCAACTTACTTTAAATGTTCATAAATGTAAAATTCTACACTTCAAGAAACGAAGAAACATAGTATTGTATGAATGTAATATACGTGAGTCGCAGGAATTGGTAAACGCATATACATACTTGAGTGTAACACTTGTAGGGACATGAAATGGAACGATGACATAGACTAATTAGTGGGTGAGGCCGGTAGCAAATTTTGGGTTATTGGTGCAATACTAGGGAAATGCAATCAGTCTACAAAGGAGATTGCTTCCAAATTACTCCTGCGACCCATCCTTAAATACTGGTAAATTTTGTGGGGCTGGCAGGGGATACTGAACGTATACTGATAAGGGCAGCACGATTGGTCACAGGTTTCTTTGACCAGCGGGACAGTGTCACAGAGATGAAGGAACGGAACTGGCAGACTCCTGAAGATACATAGAAAGTACCCTAAGAAAGTCAACTAGAAAAGTTTCAAGAACTGGCTTTAAAAGATGACTCTAGGAATGCCGCGTGGAAAATGATTGTCTGTGTTGGCTCTTATTTCTCGAATTTTCTCGTCGTGGTTTTTACGCGAGATGTATGTGGTAGCACGTCTCAAGTTCTTCGATTCTATACTGTTCTGCTTTACCCACAGTCCATGTTTCATTACCATACCATGTTGTGCTCTAAACATACATTCTTAGAAATTTCTTCCACAAATTAAGCACTATGTTTGATACTAGTAGGCTACTGCGTGAACAGTAGGAGGGAAAGTCTACATCCTTGTCTGACAGCCTATTTAATCCCAGCACTTCGTTATTGGTCTCCGAGTTTTATTTTTTCTATGAGTCTTGTACATATTGTATAGTACCCATCTTTTCCTGCAGCATACCCATCTTTTTCTCAGAATTTCGAAAACCACGCACCAGTTTTCCAGGTCGACAAACCCTGCGGTTACCTAAAACGCTGAATTAAAGAAACTATTACTTGTTTACGGCACCCTCACTGAGTGGTCTCGGGTCACCTTATGAGAAATGTTCCGGAACCATCGCCGAACCACCTCCAGCTAGAACTAAACCTTCCAAACACAGCCGATTAAATACCTCATCGCGCCACCGGTAGACCTGACACCTCATATTATTTGACGACCTATCGGTCCACACTACATCGCTCCAGTCAGTTGCTATCCAGTTTCAGCGTTGTTTGGTAAACTGAAGACGTGCAGCTTTGTGTCGCTGCCAGCAATAGCCTTTTACGAGGTACCCGAATGCAGTTGTCAGTTGCAGGAGTTCCTCTCGAAATGTTCGCTCTGAAACTGGTTGCAATGGATCTGCATTCACTGAAAGCAGAAGATCATGTTGGGTGTAAAACCGATTGTTATTGACAAGGTGAGAAACTCGTCTCCGATCTCTGTCGGTTATTATCTTTCTACGGCTACTGTTCCTATAACGTCTTACAAGGAGAAATTCCCGGGGATAGGATCGACTTTCTGAAATCGTCCATACGATGCTGTTGGTTGCGGTCTGTGGTATCTCATTGTGCAGTCATTCACTCTGATAGCCCTCGTTTGCGAGTAATCAACAGAAAACGAGTGGGAATTTCGTGTGGTATTCTGGAGCCTTAAAAATGATGGTGATAGAGGAAGATGCATTGTAGTTTAGTGGTTAAGGTATGTTCTTGATGTGCGGAAGGCTGTGCATTCAAATTTCATCAGGTGTTCCAAATCTTTCGAATCTTTATCGAAGTGACTTCGATCATTATTTTTATTCAGTTAACTGGCTTAAATGTATTTTCTTAGATTTCTAATCTTTTATCATGTTATTTTAATCGTAATATTAATTACATCACCTGCTTTTATTTTGTTTTCGAATCGTTCTTTTTTAATTCAATTATTTTTATGTATTTCAATTATTTTTATATGTTAATATTGATTTAATTTCTTCCATTTTATCATTTTTTGTTGTGTCAGTGTTACTGCGTCCTTTACTTCTACTCCTCATGTTACTTGAATTTCGTTTCATTTATAATTCCTTCTTTCGTTTAAATCTTCCACTGTGTTAACGTGTCCAAAAAATTTACATCTTGTAACGAAAAACACATTTTTGACACCACTGCACAGCCAATTTCAATGGATTGTTTCATTCTTTTTTATTTATTTCATTTTTACTTTTTCTATCGATATACTGGAATTTAAACATTACGATAGATAAATAAAAATAATTAAAATCTCTTACCCAAAGATTCCAAACATTCTCTCAAGACAATCAGGAGCAAATGAAATAGCTCATATGATGATTAAACTGACGTGACAAAGGATGAATATTAAAGAACCTACTTTTAAACCAATTAATTTAATTAAAATAATTATCGAAATCATTTAAATAAGGAATTACAATAATACATTTAAAGCACCAATTGAGATCCGAACCCACAACATTCTGCAAGTCTGTAATGTTCCACAATCACTACGCTACAACACCTCTGTGTACTTCTACCATTTTTAATGGTCTAGAATAAGACGCTAAATTCCGATATTTTTTTCGTCTGTTACTTGCAAACGAATCCAACCAGGGTGAATGGCTCCGGGAGTGATACTTGGGATCTTAACCTACATTACGTTACCGATGGTATCAAAAATTCGGTACCACCCCTGACAACCTCTTCTTGATCGATGACTCTGCAGGTACACCATTTCTTGTAGGCAGCCTCATTGATACACCAACATTTCAGACAATTTATTTCGCGGTATGGACATTCCTTCACGTCTCCCTTCGAGCCTCTTACTGTGCTAATTACATACAAGCGACTGACGCATACACATCATTTCATTGCCGTGATAATGACAGAGGATTACAAGGTCTGCACCATCTACAGCTAACCAAACCAATCAGTGTGCTCCTTAAGTGGATAACTAATATTTCGTCCAGTTAAGTTATTTCTTACCAGTATTTGGTATCTTTTGTTATACTCCATTCAGTATGGGGCGAGTGAAAAATGTATACTCTTTAACATCTCTCATCTTATTCTCACATTCCTTACTCAAGATACGAGACACATCAAACTGCGGTACAATCCTTCTCTAATAACGGTTCCATAAACTTGCGCAAGAGGCTTTCGCAAGAGCAAAGCTTCCCTATCATCTGATTGTTATTTGTTATTTGTATCTGTTACTGTATCTGAAACCATCCGATATCTGCTATTAAACCGACTCGATAACGGCTCTAAACGCCGGAGCATTACTAGAGAACTGGACAGCAAATTTTGCAACAAATCGAAGTTATCCACTCAGCTTCTTTACCACTGGTTTGATGAATTTTTCACATGTGACATTACTTCCTACTATTAACCGTAATTATATAAATGCTTTGAACTACTTTGAAATATGGGAAGGCCTTGATGGTACAGTTCTTTCAAGACCTTTCCATAGCTTAGAGTTGTGCCAAATCTAAATGGTCGTCTGCCTTAACCACGGTTGTATTTCTCCAATAAGCATTGGGGTTTGATGAGCTCCAGAATGTAACCACTAAATCGTAACGAACTAGTATCGGGTTTTGTCATTATCGTACAAACTGTCCAGTCACATTAATGCGAGCACCTCAAAAAGCCTAAATAACTACCTTTTGCAGCTTGGACCGCTACGAGATTGCGGGAAAGGGGTGAATGAGGTTTTGGAAGGTAGCGACAGGGACGTGGAACCATGCCGACTCCAGTGCTGCCCTAGGTTTCTCGGATGAGGGTCCATGGCGCGAACAGCCCAATCGATGTGGTCCCACAGATTCTCGATTGGATATAAATCCGGGCAGTTTGGTGGCAATGGTAGTATGGTAAACTCATCCTGCAGCTCTTCGAAGCAAGCACTTACACTGCGAGCTGTATGACACGTTGCACTGTCGCGCTGGTAGATGCCATCGTGCCGGAGCAAAACGCGTGTAGAGGAGGACATAATTCCAAGTATAGATGGATACTTGTGTTGATCCATTGTGACTTCCAGAATGACGAGGTCACTCAGAGAACGCCAGTCCATAAAGGTCCCTCCTCCGGCCTGGAATCTTCGGAGACTGTTGAAGGGTGTTTAGGCCATCAGTCCGATTGAGCACAAAATTGACTCATCTGGAAATGTCAGCAGTCGCCACTCGGTAGGCGTCTAATTCCGGTAGTGGCGTGCAAATTCCAACCTACGTTGCCGGACGAACAGCAGTCAGTAAGGGTGCGCGAATCAGGCGCTTGCAGCGGAGGCCAATATGCGGCAACGTTCGCTCACCAGTTGTTGAGGAATCTCTGTTGGTAGCGTCTAAGCTCGTCTGGACGGTCAGATGCCAACAGCTGCACGTCTAATCGTTCGTACACATCTCCACAGGTGTTGTTCACTGCTGTCATCTATTGCCCCTAGCGCACCACAGTTGCCTCGGCACTGGTTTTGGATATCGCCATTTTGCCATGCACGGTGAAATATTGTATCCCGGCTAAGACACAAGTTGAAAATATAGTCACTATTTTTTATTTACTTAAATTTGCCATATTTCGTGACAGTACCTTTTTCGTTAGACGTTTGCAAGGCGATATTATTCTTGGCTTCAGTTGTCTAAGTATGATTCCACAATGCATCTTTGTCGGCTGCAGAAAAGACGTGGTTCAACGTGTTTGCCTCATTTTGGTGTTTCAAATACCGTTTCTTCAAATGTAGTTTCTTCTTTTTAGTTAATACAAAAAAAATAGTAACATAATTTAAAATTATTTATGACGGCGACCTTCACATTGTTCTTTCGTCAACACACACCAAGAGTTAGCTGCCGACTGCCTATAGTCAAAGAGACTCCAGCGTCAAAGATATTTTACACAACACACAAGCTTCCACTTGTAATCAGTCTCTTTGCTATTCTTCGATACATTTACTAATAGTAATCAATATGCTTTCACTCTCAAAAACATAAGTAAATTAACATATAATAAGGCAAATTACAATAAATTCTGACAAAAAGTATAAAAAAAACATTTACAATTTGGTATCGACAAATACAGTAAAAAAAATAACATCTCCCAGATCTATTACAACTGCTCCCCAGGGCTTTTGTTGTTATGGACATACAGAACAAAATCCCGACCACACTCAGTGATGGATCTGTATTACACAATTAGTACATTAATGATGCAGTCTGATAACCTCTTCCAAATTTGGACTCTTTGAATCTGTGGACTTGTTACTGGATGTTGTTGCAATGATACTTCCCCATCAATCCCATACACAAAAAAATTCAGGTAAAGAAATTATTTGACATGACAAATAAACATGGTATAAAACATCCATGAGAAATATTCTAACATACTGCATACAGATTGAAAATAATAGGTAGGTAAAACTCATTTCCTAGAATAAGATTTAATTTTTTTAATATTTGCCTTATGTATATATATATATATATATATATATATATATATATATATATATATATATATATATATATTTGCTTATGATTTTCTTTTTAATTTTTTTTACTCGTGGTTTTTTTTGTATTTTTTTTGCTTATGATTTTCTTCTTTTAGTACAGCTAAAGATACATATTATCTAAATTTTTTGCAATTATTTATGTACACTTGCCTCTCTACTACAATATTACTACAAGTCACATTCTTGTGAAGAGTACTTTTGCTCCCCACATCATCAGTATAAACAACAATAAATTGCTCATATATCATGAGGCTTTATCTAAAATTGTTTTTTGAAACTTATACCTTTGCATGCATGTCCTCACATGCATGCCTTCACCCACAGGGAAGACTTAGCTTCCAAAAATTAGAAAAATTCAGAAATGCTCACTAGGGAGACTTTTTTTTTGTAAAAAAGTAAAAATAAATCTTTCTCTCATTCTTTGTTACAACAGTGTTTTTTCATCAGTTTCAATTAACATGTGACTTCAAATTATTAATTTATACATGCAAATATACATACTTGGTTGTACAGGCAGTTTTGTTCTAACAAGCATATTCCAGTGGAGGACTTTTGTTTTAGATGATACAAGGTTACTTAAATTTTTGAAATCATGATTTCTGTTTATACAGTTTCAAAGAGACAACATTCCCGAGACCAAATAATTTCTTTGACTTAGGATACACCAAACGATAAGCATTAGGGTGTGGATTTTCTATGACTTTTCTCATGCTTGAGCAACATTCTGCTTGCAAATGCTATGGTACAATGTATCTTAACTCCATTCTCTACTCTTTCTTGAAATAACTCTGCTCCAAGCCCATAATTACTGCTATCAGTGTTCAAACAAAATGGTAAATTAAAATTAGGTCTGTGTAATAGGTGTTGCTTCCTCAACTCTTGCTTAATTTTATCAAACTCTTCCTGACAACTTTTATCCCAAACCCAAACAGTGTTTTTCTTAAGTAACTGACTTAAACATGGTGCATTCAGACTCTGATCACTTATATGTTTTCGGTAATAACCGCATAACCCAAAGAACGACTTTAATTGTTGTTTATTCTTAGGAATAGGAATTTCTGAAATTGCTTTAATTTTTTCTGGATCTGCCCAAATTCCCTTGTCTGTGACAACATGACCCAAAAATTTTAATTCAGAAACTGCAAATTTACATTTCTCTAATTTCAATGTCATCCCCCCTTTTGTAAGTTTTTCACAAACTGACTTCAAAATGGAAAAATGTTCCTCCCAATTTTGCCCTGTAACCAAAATGTCATCTACATAAATTATCAGTTTAGACGCAAGTTCTTGCCCCAGTACATGATCCAAAGCTCTTATAAATTCGGAAACAGAAGAATTTAACCCAAATGGCACAACACAATATTGGTAACTCTTACCATTGTACAAGAAAGCAGTGTATTTTCTAGAATTAACCGAAAGTGGTACCTGATGAAAACCCGAAGTTAGATCCAAACTTGACATATATTTTATATCTGTAAATTTATAGAGTAACTCATCAATATTTTCAGGATGGTCTGTCTGTCTGAACAAAATTTTGTTTAAGTGTCTAGAGTCCAAAACCAAACTTACTCCACCATCTTTTTTCGAAACTACTACTAGAGGATTATTATATGCACTGATACTCCTTTCTATTATATTACATCCTTCCATCTTTTTCAGCTCTTTCTCAACAGTAGGTCTTTTTGATATTGCAATACTGTATGGTTTTATGAAAAATGGTTCATGAGGTTTTACCTGAAGCTCACACTGATAACCCTTTACTCTACCAGGTATGTCACTGAAAACATCACTGTATTCCCACAACATATTTTCTAACTGTTGTTTTTGCTCCCCAGATAAATTTTGTGTTTCTGAAATTTTCAAATTTACTAAATTCCCAAATTCAACTTCATCAGTATCAAATCTATGAGTTTCAATATTCTCCAATCTATTTTCTTTTAGTAAATTGATACTGTCAAAATTTCCATTACTCTGATCACCAAGTGTGTTCACAAAATTTGTCTGAATGTATTCCCTTTCACTAGTTTCTATCAAAAGTTTTCTTCCAACCCAATCAAATGCTGTATTTACTTTTACTATCCAATTCATACCCATAAGAAAATCCTCATTAAATTCCTGAATTACAAAACATCCATGTGTGAACAACTTGCCTTCAATTAAAAATGTCACTAAAGCCTGGCTTTCCCAGTAGCACCTTTTATCTTTACCCCAACAACTGGCATTTCAACATAATCTTTCCCCACTTTGCCCGCATCTCGTGGTCGTGCGGTAGCGTTCTCGCTTCCCACGCCCGGGTTCCCGGGTTCGATTCCCGGCGGGGTCAGGGATTTTCTCTGCCTCGTGATGGCTGGGTGTTGTGTGATGTCCTTAGGTTAGTTAGGTTTAAGTAGTTCTAAGTTCTAGGGGACTTACGACCACAGCAGTTGAGTCCCATAGTGCTCAGAGCCATTTGAACCATTTTTCCCCACTTTCAATTTCTTGCTTAACCTTTCCGATATTCCCGAGATCTCACTTCCTGTATCAATTAAACATTTACCAATCCATGACCCAATTTGAACTTTTATATAAGGACTGCAAAATTTATCACTTTTCTCAGAACCTGTACCCTCATGTAATAAATCACTTTCAATTTCCCCAAACCTATACTTATCAGAATCATATGGTATATCATTACATGTATTATTTGTCACAGTTATAAAATTTGCACAAGATACAAAATTGTCATTAGTACTCTCTATTATCTCAAATAGCCAAGAATTTTCATCCAGATTACATTGTATACTATTGAAGTACTTATCCTTCAGCTTTTCAAAAATAAAATATCTCATCTTTTTTCACCACTCAGGACATACAGTTTCACATACATTAATAAGCATCTTTCTTAAGTTTTTGTCAAAAGAAATAGTTGCACTGTTCAGGATACATATTCATAAGAAATGTGTGTGTATCATTAGTATCTGTAAAAGTTTCACTTAGGCTAGAAGTTATACATGTGTCATCGTTATTTGTGTAGTCAGATTCTTTACCAACAACATCAAAATTCACACTTTCACATACATCCAGCTTGTGAGCTTTATTCATCCTGGTAACATCCCTGGTAATTTCTATAATATTCTCACTATTTAATCCATTTTCAACCATGTGTATACCCATCTCCCTATTTAAACTAATGAAATACCTTTCCTCAACATCATCATCAATACCATTTCCATCATTATCAACTTTATCATCAACATCATTATCATTAGACATATTCAGGTCATACACATTCAAATTATCCCCCAAAATATTATTTCCCCTTTCTAAAGTTACCAGATCCCTTTCACCAACATTTTCATTCTCACAGCATGCATTCTCTCTTTCATTCACACACATCTCTGAACTACTACAAATTACATCATCTGACAAAGTGTTGTTCTTTTCTGCCCAGGTGTAAAACTCTGTTAAATTAAATGAATCACAATTACTTTTATCTACTGTATGTTCTTGTGTACTGAAAATGTTATCTTTATCATCATTATTTTCCTCTTGAAATTTCTTCAATAAGTAACAACTAATGACCTCATGTGATAGCTTAGGTTTGGAACTGTCATGTTTGGGTTTATGATAGTCACATCCATTGGTCCTTTCATCATGCTCACCTTCTGCCTCAACCTTGCAGACCTTCAAGGGGGCGTCTACTCGTTTTTTATTTCCGGTTCCTGTTTGAACTGCTGATCGTGGTTCTGCCAATGTCTCTGACCAACATTTCTGTTCCCATTCCTATGCCAAACATTACCTGATTGTTGGTAGTTTCTATTGCACTGATCTCTAACAAAATTTCTGTGATTTTGATCCCCGAAGTGTTCTCTATTTTGTTGATTATTTCCGCGAAAATGTTGTTCTTGTTTTGGATAAAAATTATGGTTCCTCTTTTGAAAATTGTTATATCTGCATGAATTTTGACTGACACCATGATAATTGTTTTGTTCCCTTTTTTGAAAGTTGTCATTTCCCCACTTTTGACCATTACCTTTCTGAGTAAACCCACTGTGTGTTATTGTTGTTACCCTATCCAACTTTTCAATATAATTGAGAAACTGCTCTACATTACTATCAGGACAATGAACTAAACTCAACTGCATTGCTGATGGCAATCTTCTCTTTAAGGTATCAATTTTGATCAAGTCATCCAAAGGTTTTGTTAAATAAATAAGTTTTTGAAGTTCACTTTTGCAAAATTGTTTCATGTTCCCATCTGATTCTCTATAGTTTCTCCCATTCAAAAATTCACTTTTGATTCTAGTTTGTTTAAGATTATCCCAAAAATTTTCCAGAAAGTTTGATTCAAATTCTGAAAACGTCATCCCCAAAGTTACAGTCTGGTTTGCCCAAGTCAAAGCTTCCCCTTCCAAGAATTTTTTCACAAATTTAATTTTCGTACCATTTGGTGAGTGAGGTAAAAAACAATCCTTACAATACTGTATAAAATCAACGGGATGTAAGGGTCCATCTACCGAAAAGTGCTTCACTGGAATATTAGATACAAGATTGCATGTGTTGACATAGTGATTTTTGCTTTGAAATTCAATGTCAAAACTTTCAAGTTTTTCGCTAAGTTCTCTGACAGATTTTTTGTTTTCTAAATCATTGCACTCTATTTTTTTTCTAGAGTAACCAAACGATTGTCAGTTTCTTGTTGTACATTTTTTACTAAAACTTTTGTGTTCTCATCCAAATTTTTAATTTCCCCTTTTATCTCATTAAATTCAATTAAATTTCTTTCCCTATCTACCAGTAACTTATTTTTTACAGTATTAATTTCACCGCTCAATTTAGCATCAATTTCATTTACTTTTGCTTCCACAGATTCAATTTTTTCCTCAACACTGCCAACTCTGTTCGAAAGATCATCCACTTGGGTATTGACTGCTTGGACTTGCAACAAAATGTTATCAATTTTTTCATCCCAGTAAGTCTTATTGTCGTCAAGTGATTGTTTAATTTCTTTCGTGAAATTTACAAGAAAACTTTTTAAATCAAATTGATCGGTTCTTTCTGTTTCATTTGACCTGTCCTGATTTTCGAAGTCTATTAAATTACTACTTTCTACTTTAGGCACAATACTCTCGAAAATCTCATAAGTCATTGTGAAGAACAAAAATTTATACACAACAATACAAAACAAGATAAAAATATTGTTTTAACAAAATACGAGGGTTTCATGACTTATCTGGAACACTCTTCTACTGTTGCAAATCCACGTTTTCCATCCATGTGATTGTTGACCAAAATTCTTGAAGTATTTTCTTCTGTCGAAAATTATATTTTTTGCCGAAACATTTCTTCTCAAAACATTTACTTCCCAATGAACACAAATACTGTAACACACATTCTGAAGAAAGTGGTATTAACACACAAAAATTTTCTTCCTCGTAGCACTGTTGAAGATCTCGTGAACACAATATCCCAGCTACAGTCCCCAGTTGAAATATTGTATCCCGGCTAAGACACAAGTTGAAAATATAGTCACTATTTTTTATTTACTTAAATTTGCCATATTTCGTGACAGTACCTATTTCGTTAGACGTTTTCAAGGCGATATTATTCCTGGCTTCAGTTGTCTAAGTATGATTCCACAATGCATCTTTGTTGGCTGCAGAAAAGACGTGGTTCAACGTGTTTGCCTCATTTTGGTGTTTCAAATACCGTTTCTTCAAATGTAGTTTCTTCTTTTTAGTTAATACAAAAAAATAGTAACATAATTCAAAATTATTTATGACGGCGACCTTCACATTGTTCTTTCGTCAACACACACCAAGAGTTAGCTGCCGACTGCCTATAGTCAAAGAGACTCCAGCGTCAAAGATATTTTACACAACACACAAGCTTCCACTTGTAATCAGTCTCTTTGCTATTCTTCGATACATTTACTAATAGTAATCAATATGCTTTCACTCTCAAAAACATAAGTAAATTAACATATAATAAGGCAAATTACAATAAATTCTGACATAAAGTATTAAAAAAACATTTACAATTCGGTATCGACAAATACAGTAAAAAAAATAACATCTCCCAGATCCATTACATCGGTATGCTATAAATGTGCCGGCACGGGAATGGTCGTTTAGGAAGTACTTGTATCCTTTATCCGAAAGTCAATGGCCATGCCCTTTTGAACCTCTGATAAATCGCTCCGTTTCCTCATTACGGCCGCAACTGCGTTGTTATACGCATCCCCCGACACGTTTTATACACCCTCCACTACTAGTGCTGCTACCCGTTGTGCCTGCATCTTGACGTCAGACACAGGCAGTGGTCACATAAATGTGAATTTACCGTGTTTTGTTAGTATTTAAAGGAAGCTGCTCTTCATTGCACCAAGGGCGAATTACGTTCCAGTCGTTCAGTATTTCTTTACGATCTTCCAATAAAAACACTTTTCTGTAGACATCGCCAGCATAGGCTCTGACAGTGCTGTTGATCTCACCTGGTAAATTGTTTTTGTAGCAAGCATGTAAGTGAAGATCATACAGGACGACAATTATTGAACTATATGAAAAACAACGTAAATTAGGTACAAACTAAGGCGTGGACACACTTTATTCAACATGTAAACGTCACTACAGATATTGGGATTTGGGTTGTGACACGTTCGATATGTTTGCCGTCATTGGCGATGATGTGTCGCAGACGAATAGCTAAATTCTGCTTAACCCACTGAAGTGTCGGAACATCGATGATTTCGATGAACTCCTGAATGGCGTTTTTCAGCTCAGCGATGGTTTCGGTGTTATTGCTGTATACCTTGTGTTTAATATAGCTCCATAAAAAGGAGTCGCATAGGCTCATATTAGGAGAATATGGCGGCCAATCGAGGCCCATGCCAGTGGCGTCTGGATAGCCCAGAATCATAATGTGATCCTCAAAGTGCTCCTCCAGGCCGGTCGGAGTGGCCGAGCGGTTCTAGGCTCTTCAGTCTGGAACCGCACGACCGCTACGGTCGCAGGTTCGAATCCTGCCTCGGGCATGGATATTTGTTATGTCCTTAGGTTAGTTAGGTTTAAGTAGTTCTAAGTTCTAAGGGACTGATGACCTCAGATGTTAAGTCCCATTGCGCTCAGAGCCATTTGAACCATTTTTTTTGCTCCTCCAGGACATTAAACAGTCTCCCGCTTCGATGGGGTCGACCTCCGTCTTGCATGAATCACATCTCGCTGAAATCAGGGTAACTTTGGATAATGTGGATTAAATCGTCTTCCAAAACTTTCACGTAACGTTCGGTAGTAACCTGCCATCAAAAAATGTCACACCGATTATTCTGTGACTGGACACTGCACACCACACAGTTACCAGTTCAGGCTGAAGAGACTTCTCGATTGCGTAATGCGGATTCTCAGTCCCCCAAAAGCGCCACTTCTGATTACTGAAGAACCCATTCAAATGAAAGTGGGCTTCGCCGCTAAACCAAACTATACTAATTCTCATCACGCCCAGCGTCCAACCGTGCAATTTGAACATCCTAATGCAAGCCGTTCAGAAGTTTTGACGAATTTATTTCATATAGTTCAATAACTATCAACCTGTGTGATAGTATTCTGCTTCAACAGTGTCACAGGTCCCACATCATGTGACACTGAGGACACATTTGCAATTAATCCAGAATATTGGCACTAAGTCAAGAACTTTATACCTCCATTTCTCCTCTCGAAATACTGACAGTGAAGATGTCTTTCTCTATCAGAATTCGAAGCGACTCCCTGGGGATGAAAAGCCACCGCTGCTTGCAAAATACGGTGTATCGTTAAGAGTGATACTTGCTGAACCCATGCTGATTCTTTAAGAGGACTGGTGCCTTCTTCGCTTCGTGTAGTATTAATTTTCAGTTCTGGGAGTAAGCATTCCAGTGCCTCTGATCTGCAGTATCCACAAGCGTGAATACATTTTGAACTGTTCAATTTAGTGTTCTACTTTCTGCCTACTGTCTTTATTTTCAAATTAGCATCAACCTCGTGAGAGACTGAATGGAGAGGTTTACCCCTTAAATGACTTTACCAAAGACCAGAAGTGGTACTCGGGAGCCGGCCGGTGTGGCCAAGCGGTTCTAGGCGCTGCAGTCTGGAACCGCGCGACCACCACGGTCGCAGGTTCGAATCCTGCCTCGGGCATGGATGTGTGCGATGTCCTTAGGTTAGTTAGGTTTAAGTAGTTCGAAGTTCTAGGGGACTGATGACCTCAGTTGTTAAGTCCCATAGTGCTCAGAGCCATTTGAACCATCTTTTTGGTACTTGGGATACGACTTCGTAAATTATTTGTTTCACGAGCTGTCCTGCTTACGGAAGCACGAGTTTCCATTAAGCTTTTCCCGATTTGCGGTACACTGTAGAAAAATGAAACTTTACCCTATCCCATAATCCTATACTAGTTTCATTAGGTGAGTGGATTCATCTTTCCACATAATGTATAAAAGTTTTCAGAAACACGTAGTGGACTCCTCCAAGTGAAATTTTTTTCCTTATAATCCCTAGCACGTGCAGATTATATATGGTATTATACGCTCCAATTTCTCTGTTTCTTTTTGGAACAAAACGACCGAAGTGTAGAATTCACATTTTGAATATTTTTAGGCACAGAAAATACACGATAGAGACTGAAATAAATTGTAAGTACACTTGCTAGTACACTGAACACATTGAAAAAAAAAGAGTGAACATTATGTGCCGACCTTTTAAAGAGTGACATGGTCTATTTCAGCCACATTGATTGTTGAACTTCATACTGTTGCTTTCATAACCTTGCATAGGGATGTGCTCTGTCTCAGTGCTGTGGCTTTTCTTTCTTTTTCCGTACCTCTGTGACAGCGCCGTCGCAGACACTGACGACAGTGAGGATCTCGATGAAGGTGACGATGGTCCAGTAGGCCAGGAAAACTGCGCGAAAGTTGTCGGAGAAGCCAGGCTGAAGACTGTAGGTAGCGCTGAGGAGAAGGTAGTAGAAGGTGAAGAAAGCGTCCACGAAGAAGATGGCCAGTGACACAAGCAGCTGTGGGCCGTACGCCGTTTCGATGGAGCGGGCCAGCATCGCGTTCGAGAAATGTTGTGTTCTCGTCTCCTGGAAAGAGAGGAGTAGTCGGAATGATGCCTGTGTATTAACTTATGACATGAAAACTTGATTAAAGTTGATGTATGATTAGATATAACTCTGCAGGTCGTGCGTGACAGGACAAAGTGGTCAGCTTCCAGAGCACTACAACTGACTGTACGTGATATGATGGATAAAGTCGGAAGCCCCTTAAGCCTGTTCGGAGATCTACATCTACATCTACATTTATACTCCGCAAGCCACCCAACGGTGTGTGGCGGAGGGCACTTTATGTGCCACTGTCATTACCTCCCTTTTCTGTTCCAGTCGCGTATGGTTCGCGGGAAGAACGACTGTCTGAAAGCCTCCGTACCCGCTCGAATCTCTCTAATTTTACATTTGTGATCTCCTCGGGAGGTATAAGTAAGGAGAAGCAATATATTCGATACCTCATCCAGAAACGCACCCTCTCGAAACCTGGACAGCAAGCTACACCGCGATGCAGAGCGCCTCTCTTGCAAAGTCTGCCACATGAGTTTGCTAAACATCTCCGTCACGCTATCACGCTTACCAAATAACCCTGTGACGAAACGCGCCGTTCTTCTTTGGATCTTCTCTATCTCCTCCGTCAACCCGATCTGGTACGGATCCCACACTGATGAGCAATACTCAAGGATAGGTCGAACGAGTGTTTTGTAAGCCACCTCCTTTGTTGATGGACTACAGTTTCTAAGGACTCTCCCAATGAACCTCAACCTGGTACCCGCCATACCAACAATTAATTTTATATGATCATTCCACTTCAAATCGCTCCGCACGCATACTCCCAGATATTTTACAGTGCTACCAGTGTTTGTTCCGCTATCATATAATCATACAATAAATGACCCTTCTTTCTATGTATTCGCAATACATTACATTTGTCTATGTTAAGGGTCAGTTACCACTCCCTGCACCAAGTTCCTATCCACTGCAGATCTTGCTGCATTTCGCTACAATTTTCTAATGCTGCAACTTCTCTGTATACTACAGCATCATCCGCGAAAAGCCACATGGAACTTCCGACACTATCTACTAGGTCATTTACATATATATTGTGAAAAGCAATGGTCCCATAACACTCCCCTGTGGCACGCCAGAGGTTACTTTAACGTCTGTAGACGTCTCTCCATTGAGAACAACATGCTGTGTTCTGTTTGCTAAAAACTCTTCAATCCAGCCACACAGCTGGTCTGATATTTCGTAGGCTCTTACTTTGTTTATCAGGCGACAGTGCGGAACTGTATCGAACGCCTGGCTACGCAGTTGCAGCGCCAGAAAAGTGTAGTGCAATGTAGGAACAACTGTGAATGACCAGCGATTGGTGCATGAGCCGACTGTTGATCCTCAACATAAGTAAATGTAACGTATTGCACAAAAGTTGCAGGAATGCCCCATTGATTTTCCATTAAACTACTGGTGAAAAGTCAGTATAAACCGTTACTGTTGTTCTTGTTGTAGTTGTGATGATGGTGTTGGCGGTGATGGCGTTCAATCCGAAGGCTGATACGATGCAACTCTCCGCGCCTGTCTACCCTGTCAAACCGTCTTCATCTCCACATAACTAATACAACCGCATCTGTTTGAATCTCCTAACTGTATCCTATCCTTGGCCACCCTCTTCAGTTGTTACCTTCTGCACTTCCTTCCATTACCAAAGTGCCTTGATGGATCGAGTTGTGTCTTATCAAGCGATCTCTTCTTTTTGGAACTTCTTTTCTTCTCAATTCTATTCAGTACCTCCTCATTCGATCTACACATCTAATCCTCAACATTCTTCTCCATTTCAAAAGCTTCTGTTCTTTTCTTTTCTGAACCGCTGATCATCCAAATTTGAGTTCTATATTAAGTTACACTTGGTGCAAACACCTTGTCAACAGATTTCCATCACTTAAATTTGTATTCGAGTTTTTGATGTGTGTCTGTTATCTCATCTGCATTTTATAACTTCCTATCCTTTCTGTTTTCGTCATAGTCAGTTATTTTGCTGCCAAAATATGTGGGTGTGCTGAAAAGTAATGTCTCTGAATTCTTGAGTGAAAACCTTAAAGCTTTTTAAATAAAACGAACAGTCGGCTCCTTTATTCTTCCAGTCTACATATACACTCCTGGAAATTGAAATAAGAACACCGTGAATTCATTGTCCAAGGAAGGGGAAACTTTATTGACACATTCCTGGGGTCAGATACATCACATGATCACACTGACAGAACCACAGGCACATAGACACAGGCAACAGAGCATGCAAAATGTCGGCACAAGTACAGTGTATATCCACCTTTCGCAGCAATGCAGGCTGCTATTCTCCCATGGAGACGATCGTAGAGATGCTGGATGTAGTCCTGTGGAACGACTTGCCATGCCATTTCCACCTGGCGCCTCAGTTGGACCAGCGTTCGTGCTGGACGTGCAGACCGCGTGAGACGACGCTTCATCCAGTCCCAAACATGCTCAATGGGGGACAGATCCGGAGATCTTGCTGGCCAGGGTAGTTGACTAGAGCACGTTGGGTGGCACGGGATACATGCGGACGTGCATTGTCCTGTTGGAACAGCAAGTTCCCTTGCCGGTCTAGGAATGGTAGAACGATGGGTTCGATGACGGTTTGGATGTACCGTGCACTATTCAGTGTCCCCTCGACGATCACCAGTGGTGTACGGCCAGTGTAGGAGATCGCTCCCCACACCATGATGCCGGGTGTTGGCCCTGTGTGCCTCGGTCGTATGCAGTCCTGATTGTGGCGCTCACCTGCACGGCGCCAAACACGCATACGACCATCATTGGCACCAAGGCAGAAGCGACTCTCATCGCTGAAGACGACACGTCTCCATTCGTCCCTCCATTCACGCCTGTCGCGACACCACTGGAGGCGGGCTGCACGATGTTGGGGCGTGAGCGGAAGACGGCCTAACGGTGTGCGGGACCGTAGCCCAGCTTCATGGAGACGGTTGCGAATGGTCCTCGCCGATACCCCAGGAGCAACAGTGTCCCTAATTTGCTGGGAAGTGGCGGTGCGGTCCCCTACGGCACTGCGTAGGATCCTACGGTCTTGGCGTGCATCCGTGCGTCGCTGCGGTCCGGTCCCAGGTCGACGGGCACGTGCACCTTCCGCCGACCACTGGCGACAACATCGATGTACTGTGGAGACCTCACGCCCCACGTGTTGAGCAATTCGGCGGTACGTCCACCCGGCCTCCCGCATGCCCACTATACGCCCTCGCTCAAAGTCCGTCAACTGCACATACGGTTCACGTCCACGCTGTCGCGGCATGCTACCAGTGTTAAAGACTGCGATGGAGCTCCGTATGGCACGGCAAACTGGCTGACACTGACGGCGGCGGTGCACAAATGCTGCGCAGCTAGCGCCATTCGACGGCCAACACCGCGGTTCCTGGTGTGTCCGCTGTGCCGTGCGTGTGATCATTGCTTGTACAGCCCTCTCGCAGTGTCCGGAGCAAGTATGGTGGGTCTGACACACCGGTGTCAATGTGTTCTTTTTTCCATTTCCAGGAGTGTACATATTTGCTACCCTCTGGCGCTAGAGGGCTCAGAATTGTAGGGTATAACATGTCGGTGTGTAACGTAACTATGTCGGTGCATGAGAAACAGCGCTCTGTAACAGAGTTTCGAATTCGAAGAATTCGTCCACACATGGAGCACCCTCTCCTTCACCATGACAGCGTTAGACTAAACGTGAGCGCTACGATATCTGGAACAATCCAATGCCTTGGGTTCACTGTCATTGATCACCCTCCAAACAGTCCCAACTTGGCCACCATCCAATTTCCGCCTATTTCCAAAATTTAAAGGACACCGACGATGACTTCAGTTTCATAGTAATGAATTGGTGTGCAAACAGAGGAACGGTTGGATCTCTGTCAACAAACTTCAACGTACTGCAGTGACAGTATGAACAAACTAGTCTCCCACTGGAAGAAATGTTTTGGTCCTCAGGTTGATAATGTTGGGAAATAAATATGTAGACATGAAGAATAAAGATACAGAAAGTTAATAAAGTTTGTTTTATTTCAAAAGTTTTAAGAGTTTTCACATAAAAAATTTGGAGGCATTACTTTTCAGCACATCTCACAGGAAACCTCATCAGCATTTAACGTTCATTTCCTAACGCATCGGCGTCGCCTGATTTAAGTCGACTACATTCCATGATCGTTGTTTCGTTTATACGCATTTTATAACCTCCTTTCAAGACACTACCTATCCCGTTCAACTGCTCCTGAAAGTCTTTTGCCGTCTCTGACAGAAATACAGTTTCGTCCTCGAACCTCAGAATTCTCATCCCCCTTCGCTGAACTTAATTCCGTTTCTAGATATCTCCTTGGTTTCCTTTATTGCTTGCTCAGTGTACAGGTTGAATGACGTTTAGGGTTGGTTAAGCAGCTATCTCACTCCCGAATCAACCACCGTTTCTCTACCATGCCCTTCAACTGTTCTAGCTGGAAGCTAGTTTCTATAAAAAATGTGGATAACCTATTTTCGGAAACAGTTCTATCCGTAAAATACCTGACAATATTCAGCCCCAACGCCTTGAAATGGAACTACCACATAAACGTAGTAGCAGGGAAAGTAGACATTAGAGAGAGACACATTGAAAGAATATTAAGGACATAAAATTCATCCAGAAATAAATTACATACAAATTATTCGTTTCTTCCATTCTTCCTTACTGATCGTCAATCTGGAAACGATAGCAGGTAGAATAGCGGGGTCAGAGACAATCAAAAGAAGAGCGTTTCATTTCGTCCTGGGTTTATTTAGTAAATTCCAGTGCGACACCGAGTTGCACATCTAAGAGTTCGTGTCAGGCGCTACTACAGACACGTTGTGCATCAAGGAAAGACAATTGGTATTCCGAGAGCGTACGTTCCAAGAATAGTCAGGTAACATGTTACGTCCTCACCTACCTACATTACTCAAAATAACAATAAGGAAAACAATTAAGGTTCGTATGGCACCTTACCAACTCTTGTTTATCTCAAGTACTATCCGCAAATGAAACAGAAAGGCAGAAATAACAGTGATGTCGAGAGTAGTTCTCTTATCGCACGGTGACTTAAGAAATATCTCTGCAGAGCCGAATGCAGATGAAAAAATTATATCGTCAAAAGACGTGCTCGTATATCGTTCAGGTTATGTTAACACAACAGGTCCTATTCCCCCAATAAGAGTCGCGAATGTCTGTGCAATTGTCCCTTCGGGACTGGAGCGTTGTAGTGAATTATTGGGTCGAGGAGGTAACAAGAACATAGATGTTGCAAGATTGCCTCTTCCAGTGGCTGACCATTATCAAGTTATCGGACTTAGGGAAACAGAAGTCCAAGGTTTTCCGGTTCATTTTTCATTGACTGATCATAGACTGAGTGCAGCACTCCGTGAAGAATGGGCTTCAATTCCCTAAGAAACCTTCCAGCACCTGATTGAACGTGTGCCGGCGAGAGTGGAAGCTCTCGTCAAGGCTAAGGGTGGGCCAACACCATACTGAATTCCAGCATTTCCGATGGAGGGTGCCAGGAACTTTTAAGTCATTTTCAGCCAGGTATCCGGATACTTATGATTACATAGTGTAGGTATGATGACAGATGGCATGACTATTGCGCAAGTTGTCTGCAGTTGTCTCCCTGTACGGGTTGCCTGTCAGCATGCAGCAGCATAGAGCTGTCAGTGGTGCAGGTTTGTTCATCAGTTTGATGTGCCGGGAGCTGCCGGATAATGTTGATACTGGTCGGTTGTGCAGATGTCGCCACAAGCGAGCCACTTATAGTATGAAGACGAATGATTATGATGTACGTTTATTTTTAATCTTCCTCTTACACAGGGAGTACTCAGACTCCAATAACAAAATTTCAAAGTTAATTTTATCCACTGCTGTCAGTGTTTCTTCTGTGGCTTCATTACTTACGTAAAGTAAAGAACAACAGGTTTCAGTCCCAATCGTGATTTTATTTTAATGCACGTTCCATTTCGAGAGCTGGGAGCTCATCTTCAGTTGCTTTGATAGCATACATCGCCTTTTTTTCAGACTTAGGTTAATTCTGGCACGGTGCCAGTAGTGGATACATGGTTTTCAAGCACAGTATGAGTAAACACTTTTACCTACATACACGAAACTTTTCATTCTACAGTATATTTTACACTACTGTCCATTAAAATTGCTACGCCAAGAAGAAATGCAGATGATAAACGGGTATTCATTGGACAGATATATTATACTAGAACTGACATGTGATTATATTTTCACGCAATTTGGGTGCATAGATCTTGAGAAATCAGTACCCAGAACAACCACCTCTGGCCGTAATAACGGCCTTGATACGCCTGGGCATTGAGTTAAACCGAGCTTGGATGGCGTGTGCAGGTACCGCTGCCATTGCAGCTTCAACATGATACCACAGTTCATCCAGAGTAGTGATTGGCGTATTGTGATGAGCCAGTTGCTAGGCCACCATTGACCAGACGTTTTCAGTTGGTGAGAGATCTGGAGAATGTACAGGCCAGGGAAGCAGTCGAACATTTTCTGTATCCAGAAAGGTCCGTACAGGACCTGCAACATGCGGTTGTGCATTATCCTGCTGAAATGTATGGTTTATCAGGGATCGAATGAAGGGTAGAGCCACGGGTCGTAACACATCTGAAATGTAACGTCCACTGTTCTAAGTGCTGTCAATGCGAAGAAGAGGTGACCGAGACGTGTAACCAATGGCACCCCATACCATCATGCCGGGTGATACGCCAGTATGGCGATGACGAATACACGCTTCCAATGTGCGTTCACCACGATGTCGCCAAACACGGATGCGACCATCATGATGCAGTAAACAGAACCTGGATTCATCCGAAAAATGACGTTTTGCCATTCGTGCACCCAGGTTCGTCGTTGAGAACACCATCGCAGGCGCTCCTGTCTGTGATGCAGCGTCAAGGGTAACCGCAGCCATGGTCTCCGAGCTGATAATCCACGCTGCTGGAAACGTCGTCGAACTGTTCGTGCAGATCTTTGTTGGCTTGTAAACGTCCCCATCTGTTGACTCAGGAATCGAGACGTGGCTGCACGATCTGTTACAGCCACTGCTAGTGATACGAGGCCGTTGGGATCCAGCACGGCGTTCCCTATTACCCTCCTGAACCCACCGATTCCATATTCTGCTAACAGTAATTGGATCTCGACCAACGCAAGCAGCAATGTCGCGATATGATAAACCGCAATCGCGATAGGTTACAATCCGACTTTTATCAAAGTCGGAAACGTGATGGTATACATTTCTCCTCCTTACACGAGGCATCACAACAATCGCAATCGTGATAGGCTACAATCCGACCTTTATCAAAGTCGGAAACGTCATGGTACGCAATTCTCCTCTTTACACGAGGCATCACAACAACGTTTCACCAGGCAACGCCGGTCAACTGCTGTTTGTGTATGAGAAATCGGTTGGAAACTTTCCTCGTGTGAGCTCGTTGTAGGTGTCGCCACCGGCGCCAACCTTGTGTGAATGCTTTGGAAAGCATTCGTGATTGTACGCATTTCTCCTCCTTACACGAGGCATCACAACAACGTTTCACCAGACAACGCCGGTCAACTGCTGATTGTGTATGAGAAATCGGTTGGAAGCTTTCCTCATACCAGCACGTTGTAGGTGTCACCACCGGCGCCAATCTTGTGTGAATGCTCTGAAAAGCTAATCATTTGCATATCCTAGCATTTTCTTCCTATCGGTTAAATTTCGAGTCTATAGCACGTCATCTTCGTGGTGTAGCAATTTTAATGGCCATTAGTGTATAAACACAAGTCAAAACATGTCAAAAGATCATTTAAACGATTCTTTTATCGAAATGATGTGGAACGAGTCAGTTTAAGAATATATTATTTTTTTAGTCCTACTTACGCTACCACACTTAGAAACAAGGATTTTTTAATTTTTTAAATTTATTTATTTATTTTTATTTTATTGTCTAACCGTGCTAACAGTTTCTAAATATAAAAACATCAATTGGGAAGGAGATGTTTACGCTGGTGACATAAGTCCACGTCTTTCGTCAGAGGGCTGTGTTCGTGTAGTACGTTTTGTGTGATGGCATGTTAGCGGGTTTTTTAGTATCGTGAAAGTATCTTCACAGAAATAGAGGCAATTTGGTTAGCAAACTGAATAAATAATAATTGAAATATTATCCTGTAGACCACAGGTCCTTTATACCAGAATATCCAGAACGTATCACTGAGCAGCATGCAAAATTTTGACGGTGGAGTTCAGTTTCACCCTACAGAATTTACGGTGGCTGTAAAGACGATACTGATTCTTTTCAGACAGATTAAAATGTGATCAATGTGTGCCAGCTCAACAATTTACTTAGAAAATGAAATTATATGATTCCAAACACCTTCTCAACTCTCAAACGTCTGTGACGTATATACGCAGACTAAATCGACGTGGTTGGAATTTGAACCCAGGTCTCCTGAGCACTAGGCAGATGCTCGTGGTCTCGCGGTAGCGTTTTCGATTCCCGAGCACGGGGTCCCGGGTTCGATTCACTGTGGGGTCAGGGATTTTCACCTGCCTCGAGATGAATGGGTGTTCGTGTTGTCCTCATCATTTCATCATCATTCATGAAAGTGCGAGATTGGAATGAGCAAAGGTCGGGAATTTGTACGGGCGCTGACAACCACGCAGTTGAGCTCCCCACAAACCCAACATCGTATTCATCATCCTCTGTCTAAATTTCCATTATTGGCTCAGCCCACTTGGTAATCTTGCTAATCTCGTACAGCTATGCGGAGGCTCTCCAGCTGTATCGGACTGACACCTCAGTATCGAACGAAACGGGGCAACGTGCCTGAAACTTAAGCATATGTACTTTAACCAAATGAAACTATATGGCACAAGGGGTCAATCTATATCACAGTACATGTAGATATCACATCTTCAATGAGCATTCCGTACTGAAATACACTACTGGCCATTAAAATTTGGTACACCAAGAAGAAATGCAGATGATAAACGGGTATTCCTTGGACAAATATATTATACTAGAACTGACATGTGATTACATTTTTACGCAATTTGGGTGCATAGATCCTGAGAAATCAGTACCCAGAACAACCACCTCTGGCCCTAATAACGGCCTTGATACGCCTGGGCATTGAGTCAAACAGAGCTTGGATGGCGTGTACAGGTACAACTGCCCATGCAGCTTCAACACGCTACCACAGTTCAAGAGTAGTGACTGGCCTATTGTGACTAGCCAGTTGCTCGGCCACCATTGACCAGACGTTTTCAATTGGCGAGAGATCTGGAGAATGTTCTGGCCAGGGCAGCAGTCGAAGATTTTCTGTATCCAGAAAGGCCCGTACAGGACGTGCAATATGCGGTCGTGCATTATCCTGCTGAAATGTAGGGTTTCTCAGGGATCGAATGAAGGGTAGAGCCACGGGTCGTAACACATCTGAAATGTAACGCCCACTGTTCAAATTGCCGTCAATGCGAACAAGAGGAGACCGAGACGTGTGTCCGGAGCTCGTGGTCGTGCGGTAGCGTTCTCGCTTCCCACGCCCGGGGTCCCGGGTTCGATTCCCGGCGGGGTCAGGGATTTTCTCTGCCTCGTGATGACTGGGTGTTGTGTGATGTCCTTAGGTTAGTTAGGTTTAAGTAGTTCTAAGTTCTAGGGGACTGATGACCATAGATGTTAAGTCCATAGTGCTCAGAGCCATTTGAACCATTTTTGACCAGTGGCACCCCATATCATTACGCCGGGTGATACGCCAGTATGGCCATGACGAATACACGCTTCCAATGTGCGTTCACCGCAATGTCGCCAAATACGGATGCGACCATCACGATGTTGTAAACAGAACCTGGATTCATCCGAAAAAATGACGTTTTGACATTCGTGCACCCAGATTCGTCGTTGAGTCCACCATCGCAGACAATGTCTATGATGCAGCGTCAAGGGTAAACGCAGCCATGATCCCCGATCTGATACTCCATGCTGCTGCAAACTTCGTCGAACTGTTCGTGCAGATGGTTGTTGTCTTGCAAACGTCCCCGTCTGTTGACTCAGGGATCGAGACGTGGCTGCACGATCCGTTACAACCATGCGGATAAGATGCCTGTCATCTCGACTGCTAGTGATACGAGGCCGTTGGGATGCAGCACGCGTTCCGTATTACCCTCCTGAACCCACCTATTCCATATTCTGTTAACAGTCATTGGATCCCGACAACGCGAGCAGCTATGCCGCGATACGATAAATCGCAATCGTGATAGGCTACAATCCGACCTTTTCAAAGTCGGAAACGTCATGGTACGCATTTCTCCTCTTTACACGAGGCATCACAACAACGTTTCACCAGGAAACACCGGTCAACTGCAGTTTGTGTATGAGAAATCGGTTGGAAACTTTCCTCATGTGAGCACGTTGTAGGTGTCGCCAACGGCGCCAACCTTGTGTGAATGCTTTGGAAAGCTAATAATTTGCATGTCACAGCATCTTCTTCCTTTGGGTTAAATTTCGCGTCTGTAGCACGTCATCTTCGTGGTGTAGCAATTTTAATGGCCAATCGTGTATTATGTACCCAAAAGTTTTAGCAGGGTTTCGGAGTAACACTCACCTGTATGGAGGTCAACATGCGCGCCCTCCACGAGCCGCTTAACCAGAACTGTGCATCCGCCTTGTCCACCAGGTCCTTAAGAACGCTGTTCAACCACTGCACCCTCGCTCGATTGTTCGCTATCATGATCATTAGGTGCGCGTCTTGAACGTGTGTGCTGAACTTGGACGAAAAGTACATTGCAATCGGAACCCAGTCGTGCCTGCTCTCTACGTACATCAAAACAACAATGAGCATCGTCGGAACGATGTACAGGAAAACTGTGCTGCAGCAGAGTACCTTGACAGTTCTGGTGTACGAGTGAGGCAGTCCACTGCCCCACGTGTCCTCAGAGTTTTTGTATTGTTCCATGTACTGATTGACGACAGCCGTGTACTCGTCCGCTTTCAGAAGAGGAACAGCTATTTGGAAAGTGGTGACGAAACTGAGCAACAGCTCTCTGAAGGCGTCCCCCTTGGCTGCATCGCGGCGGCGCAGCGCGGCTATGGTTTTGACGACACAGACGGCGCTGCAGGAGCAGACGAGCAGCAGGGAGTACACCACCAGCAGCCTGGATCGCCGTGCCCTGGGAGGGTACCGGCTGAAATCCACGGTGACTGGCAGCAGACCGATCATGCGCGCCGCGAAGAACATCGAGGATTGGTATTTCTTAAGAAGTAGATGCATAATGGGACAAAGCGCTAGTCGTGTGTCGACCTCTAACAGTGTTCAGCAGGCCTGGTGTGCAGATTTCGTGCAGAACAGCGATACACCACAGTTTCCAGTAGACTGCACACACTGCCTCTAAATGTTCCTGCTGTCAGCTGCTTTACGGGCGAAAAGGGGACAGTGAGCGGGAAGGGTGGTAAGAGAGAGAAGCGGTGGGAGGGGGGGGGGGAGGGGGAATTTGAGCGTAGCAGAGTAAACGAACCGCAACTGACGTGTCGTTTTCTCGCTGTCCTGCGAGAAATGAATTTGAACGGGAGAGCGCTGCTGACCTAATTGAGGGCTCCGCTAACAAGTATTGTGATTTATGGAGCACCATCAAAACGTGTCTGACACACGTCCGTTCGCTTGATTTGCAAAGCCTCTGCAATGTATTCAGAACGAGTTCATTGTTAAGCTGTCTGCATGAAGACAAGCGTTCATCACTCAGATGCATTTCCCTGATGCCATTTGGCAGGATTTTATTGACGTGTAGGATAACAAAGAACTCAGTGCCTTATAAAACATACGTATCTAACACTGCTAAGCGTTCCCTTCTCCTATATTTCTTATTGCATAAATGCCCGCAAAATTCCACCAGATGGTCCGAAACCATTTCATTATCACACAGTAAAAAGTTATAGATGATTGCACTTCCAAGTGGAACTATGTAGATAAAAACAGATATGATACATTTTTACTCCTTGAAGGGGTATTCATGATAATATGCGTCGTGGACAAATTACATCTCATTGCTCAACCTCATTGCTGAACCTCAGTGAAATTGTTCATGTTGGGCTCTATGAAACCTCACTTGCTCTCGCCGCTACTCTTCATGTCTAGTTTTTATTAACTCTAACATCTTAGTTGAATAGTGCGCAACTAGGAATGCTGGCAAGCTGCACAGTAGCAAAGAAACTTACGTCTCGTGATGTGAGAGCAAATTGTGTCATACTGTATTTCTGTCCGCCGGCTATAAGCGAGGACTGAACTCTAAGGTATGAGTTTCGCCATCTCAGTCGATAGAGAACTTGCCAGCGAAAGGCAAAAGGCCTACGTTCCAGTTCCTTTAGACACAAAGTTTTAATCTGTCACGAATTTCTACACGAGTTTCATGTTAGTGTGTGGTTGATGGTGGCTACCTTGTTATGATGTTTTCCGTAGCATAGAGAAGTAAGGACACATCTCAAATGTTACTCACCTAAAACCATTGTCGTCATTTATTTCTACATCAAATTCTAAAGAGACAGTCGTAAGCAGAAACTAAGTTCACGTATGGAGATCCTCCACTACTAACACTTTCGAGGACAGATCAGCCGAAACATACAGCGTACGACTAAGGGAGACAGCAAAATGTTGGCATCGTAGTAGCTTCTCTACAATTTAGGGATTACCTGGCTTCAGTGTTTTAAGACTACGATTAGCTAGGTGGCAAGTAACAGCGTTCATTATGAAGGTACGTAACAAGTAGTACCGTGGTGCCAACCTGTCTCTGTTGTTACAGGTGTTCCCTTCTAATTTACTAGATTATAATGAACTGACGTAAGCATAAATACTGTGAGCAGTACAGTGCTATTATCAACGATAATGCAATGAATAGATTAAGTTTGTACAAAATGTTATCCTCTTGTCAATGTATAACCGGACTCATTCTACGTCTGTGGAGGTTCTTCTTGTTGATAGAATCTACGTAATAATATAAGCGAATGAATAGTTCAGGACATGAGTCTGGGCTCGAGGCCTGAACTGGTACGGAGTTCAGCTTCTTATAAGAACTTATTCGCAAGAATGTTAGTGATTCGCTTTTGGCGCAAATATAAACGTTTCGCAGAAGTGATAAAACCTTAACTGACAGTAGCAGTCGTAAAATGATATGTCGAAATACAATGAAACGTATCCCCGAACAGGAGTTTTATTTCCAATGCTGGATTTTAAGACATAGTTTTCCGTGCCGTTTAGTGAATAGGAACATCCCTCATGTGTTTGGCTTCCTGTTTATGAATAAAGGCCACATACCATTGGCCGCTATAGAGTTTTGAGTCCAGTCTGCTATCGTAGTTCAGCAGTCTAACTTTCGAAGAGAGTAATTAGCAGCCGAGTGTGAACGTTCACTGCGTTGACACGATGGAGGTGAAACCGATGTGATGTTTCACATTTTCTGTTAGTCGCACTTTCAATACCATCTGTTGAGTGGTACTTAAGTAAATAAATTAGTGAAATCAAAGTGAACTAGAAATTAGAATATAAATGAAAAACTTGGTTTAGTTTAGAGAGTTACATACTCGCAAACAGCGGGCCGAACAGCAGAACAGAAGAGACAATGACCGTGAAGTCAGCAAGTTCCACATAAGCGGGCGCTGGCGATTCAGCCGTCAGGGCATCGCCCGACCGGCTCACGTGTTTCTCAGTTGTCGTATGTGAGCAAAGGCCCTCGCCTACATCCCAAGAGCCAATGACCGACGTTAAGAAGATTCTTCGAGAAGCTTTTCAACGTGACAGAAGAGGCAATGACCGGCTCATGTGTTTCTCAGTTGTCACATGGGATCAAAGGCCCTCGCCTACATTCCAAGAGCCAATGACCGACGTTAAGAAGATTCTTCGAGAAGCTTTTCAACGTGACAGAAGAGGCAATGACCGTAAAGTCGTTCACCTCCAGTAAACTGAAGTGAATAAATACGCGAGACGCAGTGGGCCAGGGGGATGAAGACGGAGACGAAGAGGAAGACGGAGACGAAGACGGAGATGGAGACGAAGACGGAGACGGAGACGGAGACGGAGACGAAGACGAGAGACGAAGGAAGAAAAGAAGAGTAGCAGTAGTTTTCAGTCAGTTTCGGTGCTGAAGACCGTCATGCAAGAAGAGTCTGCATCATGCACAGACGAACCAAGTCCGCCGCTGTAATGGAATAGCAAGCAGCAGCCGCGGCGCCAGAAGACAGAAGTTAAAAGGTATTTGAAGTCTGGTTTTTACATACCCGGGTGACTCGTGAGGACGGGAAGGAGACGGCCTCACATCAGTAGTCACCTGTGAGCTGGGATGAAGACCTGACAGCCGAAGACTGGCAAGCGGGAGTCCGTGGTTCGAGTCCGCCACACTGGCCTTCCCCCGCCGCGCCGCTCCGCTGGCCGACGCACAACACACGCGGCTGGTTAGAGAAGAGAAACACTGGGACGCGACACCCAAGGTATCATCCGATGCACGATTTCGCTCGCAATAATTAAACGGGCCACCTCGCGCTGCGCGTCTCCAGTCAACTGGGCGAGACGGCGACACGAGATACACACCGCTACGCGTAATCAGACGCCGCCGCCGCCGCCGCCGCCGCTGCCGCAGCAGAAGACTTCACAAACGACACAGCTGCCGCTCTCCGAACCAGAACATTCCGTAAGATACAGTTGTACAAATCTTCAATAAAAGTTATCTTATGTAAAAATGATGTTTCATTCGACCTCATACCCGAGCCAAGGAAGAACCCACCCTGCCCACATGTTGTTAAGAGGGAAAAGTTAATTTATTTAATATTTTCACCCTGACAGAATGCTTTAGAATGCTCATCCTGACAATTGACTTGCATCAAAAGAGAAAACCCAGTTACATTTAGTAGCAGAAGTGCTACATTTAGTAACACAACTGTTACACATCATGTGTCCGGTAATATTTCGGTCTCCAGGTATTGTAATAACAATATATTTCTAACTTAAACAACATTCCACCAATAACTCATTTTTCATTGTGTTTTGTAAGTCACGCAAGCACATAATTTACTATGGAGAGGCCACGGAATCAACTAAGTTTTATGTTAACTGATTCTTCCGTCGCTTTTCGGTAGAACAACTTTATAATTATAAAGGAAAAAAATTATTGTGGCTCTTCAATAGTGTACTTTCGCGCTGTATTGCTTAAGGGAAATTGGTAAATCCATCAAAACACTGAAATTTCTCGATTGGTAGAGGAATATTGTTTATTTCCCATTAACAGCTGTGTTCTGGATAATCACCTAAAACTTGCACTGCAATTATTGCGGAAATGGAAAGTGCCATTGAACTGTGGTTTTCACAGTATGGATTGGCAGTCAGGGGCTTGTGTTGTTGGCCAATATATAAATTGTAATAATACATAGAAGGTGTATATTTGAGCTGACATAAACTTTTTTAAACGGGGCAACGCCTACTGACATTAACAAACTAAAAGGAGTGTAAATTAGAATGTCGGTGGTGTTTGTTGCAGGATTCTAGTGCAAGTCGTTTATGAGGTATCTTGTTTTGAAAAGTTTCGACATTGACGTTTTTTGTGCCATTAAACCAGCGTAATTGCTAGGTACGATGTTGGTTCATTTACTTACTGTGGTGTCACCGCCAGACACCACACTTGCTAGGTGGTAGCCTTTAAATCGGCCGCGGTCCGGTAGTATACGTCGGGCCCGCGTGTCGCCACTATCAGTGATTGCAGACCGAGCGCCGCCTCACGGCAGGTCTAGTCTAGAGAGACTCCCTAGCACTAGCCCCAGTTGTACAGCCGACTTTGCTAGCGATGGTTCACTGTCTACATACACTCTCATTTGCCGAGACGACAGTTTAGCATAACCTTCAGCTACGTCATTTGCTACGACCTAGCAAGGCGCCATATTCAGTTACTATAATTACTGATAATATTGTGAATCATGTACCGTCAAGAGCGACGTTCATCATTAATAGATTAAAGTTAAGTATCAAACTAATTACGTCCGTTTTCTGAATTCTAATTCCTTGTCATGTTCCAGGACCCACGTCAGTATAGTTCTTCCCTCCTCACGCCAGCCTGCGTGAGCTAAAACGCGTGCATTTCGGCCTCCATTCGTAACACGGTGTTGGCTCTTCTGCCAACACAACACTTAAAGTGTGCTTGTATGTTCTTGAGTGCATTGCTACTTGCTAATCAGTCCAAACAGTAGGTCGTGAGTGCACTATAGGATTTACCAACGTAGAAATAGCAGACATGCTCATGGTGTATGGAGAGTGTAGTAAGAATGCAGTTCTTGTGCAATGTATGAGGCAAGTTCTCCCAATAGACGTCAGCTGTCTCGGCAATTACTCAACATCCTCTTCAACCAGTTACCTGAAAGTGACAGTGTAACACTAGACAACGTAACAGAAGGAACTAAGTGACGACAGAAGAGGGGGGGGGGGGGAATTAATGTTCTTACTGCTGTTACAGTTGATTTGCGCGTTAGCTCCCTTGAAATCGTACGAGGACGTGGCACGAGTCAGGAAAGTGTCCCACGCATTCTCCATCGACATAGGTTACATCCCTATTGTTCGGTCTTGCCCACTCGTCTCGTATAGGGTGCCTAAGGGATGCAGATTTCTCGGAATGCTATAGAACAATTCAGGCAAATAACGTTAGTAGTTTTACTTCTACAAAGCAAATTAACAATACTTAACTTGGAGATTTACAAGGAGTAGTCGCAAACGATGGGCGACATGCAAACAGTAATATTCTTGGCTATGCAATGTTCCTGCAAGTTTGACGCACGTCACTAATAACTGATCTGCGGGTGCCGGTCTACAACTGGGCCTCTACTGTCCACTACTGTCCGTATATTGAGTCCATCTGAGCGGCCGAGGCCGGCAGGAGTGGCGCTTATATTCACTTTGAAGCGTGAATTTACTTTCGAAACCTTTTCTTGAGAATTTACTTTATTTACTAGCGATTCATCAGGAACATTAACACATTTAATCACACTATGTGAGCGTGGAAGTAGTTGCCAGTGGGTAACTGATGAAAACAAATTAAATTTCTTTCAATAAATGGAAATTTTATTCTTAAAAGCCCCCCCCCCCTTTTTTTTTTGAAACAGATTTAAAATTATAATCAGAACGCACCCTGTAAATATCAAGTTACAATCTAACATGGCCGTAGTCACGACCGCTCACAACAACCTCTGAAAGACTACACTGGTGAAAATCTGCAACACACCAGAATATTTTAAACTAAAAATTTTAACAACTCACACAAACACATAAACTGTGCACCCCGTAGGAGGGATGGAAATGATACAAAACACTCACATTAAAAGAAATTACTTGTCACCGAAATTGCAACCTGTTTTTAAAAGAAAACTCTTACGGTGGAAGGGTGGGAACACTATATACTAAAATGACCATTTAAATAAAAACTCATGAAATGCAGTCTTACATAAAATGTACAAATATGCTCTACATTACACATGTACCGCCTCTCAAGATGATAGGCAAGATAAAAAAATATTTCAGGAATTCGGCCTTTACGCCTTAAGCAATAAATTCGTTAACACCGAATCCAACAAACATGACAAAGGCAGCTATTAACGTATGGCAGATTGACAGGGGGATTACTGAACAACCCGAACCGCAGATTTCTCTAACCCGCCCGTACTCCACAAGGGAAAAACGGACCACCCAATTCATAAATAACCCCTCCCCGTGGGTGGGCAAACGGAGAAGAATGATGGGACGACCCCAAAACAAAGCGGCTGCTGACCTCACCAAGAAAACAAGTAGAATTTAACAAGAAAATGAAACAACATATCTCCAATCACTTCTAATAAACTGCGATTTCTGGTGAAGACCTGGCGCAGCACCCCCCACGCTCTCCCGAACCGTCCGCTGCCAGCCGCTTCAACGGACGTAGGAAGGCGCGCCTATCTCCCGTCTCACGGCGTCGCAGCTCGCACCGGCCAGCCCGATGTCGTGGTTTGACTCCTGTTGCTCTCGTGTCCACCGCGAAGCCACTACCCCTTTCTATACGGCGCGGCCCACTGGATTCACGTGGGAACCTTACATGCGCCGACCCTCAAGTCGGACAAGGCATCTCGCGTCTCAGTTCGCGACCGACCAGCCAATCGATCCAACCGCCAATGACCGTTGCCCGAGCAACTCGAGCAGACTGGCGGCCTAGCGCGCAGACTCAGATGCAGGAACTCAGCCCCGACCGGGCGACCACTAGCTGAGTTCTGTTACTGGTGGAGTGGCAAGACTCTCATTTTCTGGCTTAAAGTTTCATCCAAACGACAGACATACTCGCACTGCGCCGACAGACAGACAGACAGACACTAACTGCCGCACAAATGCGAACGAGAGACAGACCAGCAACTGGTGACGCGACACTGACCTAGCCTCACTCCGACTGACCAACTGCCGAGCTCATAGCGCCCCTTAAATGCACGTGAACAGGCAACTTTTCCCCTTTTCCACCAGAGGGAGACACCAAAGCTGCGACTGCCACAGCGGCGCCACCGCCGGAAACGGAGGGCGACTTCTTCAAATTTTACCACGGCTCACACTTCTTGCAGGTGTCGCTCCTGTCGTGGCGCGGTCTTAATCAGCGCATCACTGACCGAAGTCGTTTCACCGCCTTCTCTGTTCTTGTGTTCTTCGCCTTCGTTCCGGCGCTTGTGGTTACGCCAAAACACCTATCACATCCCACTCCATCAAGAGCTGCATGCAAGCGCTTATGAGAATCGTGTTCACCTTTGACCATTGTCATTAGAGAGGATACTCAAGATGAATAGTGTATCTTGTTTAATGATGGCGCCACATTTACCAATCGTGTCCAGGTAAAGCGCCGAAACATGCACTATTGATCAGTTGACAATCACCATTGAATTAATCCGGAAGAACGTCAGCGTCCATGGGGTGTAAACGTGTGGTGTAAGATAGTGGAACAACAGCTATTAGCCTCGTTTTTCATTGACGGAGCACCGCAGGCGCACAAGTACCGCAGCATCCTAAGAGACCATCCTCCATGGATGCTAGAAGACTTTCCTCTGAAAGTCAGGAGGAACCCTTGGTACCAGCATGATGGCTCTGCAGCCCATAGAGCACGAAGTAACACAGCATGTCTTCACGAATTGTTTTCGTATCGTTGGATTGGACACAGAAGATCTGTACCGTGACCGGCCCGTTCAACGGGTTTGTCAACCTGTAACATCATAGATTAAGGGTCGACCTGCGACAGCAATCGCACAACTTGCGTACGGGCCGCTAGACGCGGCCGCGAGCGCTAAAGGCCGGTTCCCACTAGAGCAGCGCGGCGTGCGGCAACGGCAGCGGCAAGCGTTTACTGCTTTGACGCGGCGGCTCGCGGAATTGGCGTTCCCACCTGGAAGCGGCAGACGCTAGCGGTAGCCAATGACGGACAGCCACTGAGGTACGGGGTGGGACCCACCGAAACGACCGGTGTGTTTGAATCACTATAACTTACACCTACGTGAAGGAAAGACGAAGTTGGGTGAAGACATTCCAATTTTTCATTTTCTGTACAATGTACTCTTTCACATATTTCATTATTCGTGTTTTCTCATTTCAGCATAAACAGATTTCATGACTACCGTTCGTGGTTGTTCACTATCTCCTAACACATTGAAACAATGTACGATAAAAGAGATTATTCAGATAGTTAAGCGAGACAAAAATTTAAAATGTGATACGGTAGCGGGTACACGAAAACAGTAAGAACACAAAGGCTAGGTGGAAGGGATGAAAGTGGAAACCACCTGATAGAATTTCCCACAGAGCATAGTAATCATCGCCAGCACCTTGCTTAAGAATCACAAAAGAATAATATATATTTGGAACAGAGTTTTCGAAACCAGATTTTAAATTGTATGGCATTTCCTGGTGCAGACGCAAACCTGACTGAAGACAGTCAATAGCAAGAAAAGCGTTCTGAAAAAGAAAATCTGTTCACATCGAATATAAATTCTAATGGTTGGATACTAGTTTACAAAGGTATTTGTGTGGAGTGCAGCCTTGTATGTAAGTGAAACGTGGACGATGAACAGTTCTGTCAAGAAGACAATGGACGCTTTCAAAACGTGGTGATCAATAAGAATGCTGAAGATTAGATAGGAGGATCGTGTGACTAAAGAAGAGGTACGGAATTAAATACAGGAGGAAGAGGAAATTACGGCACAACTTTGACAACAATAGGGGTTACTTGACAGGACGTATTATGGGTGTCAAAGAGTGAGGACAAAGGGGTTGGGTGATAGTATTCTGATAATAATCTGTTGAAATACTATTCTACTATTTTATCTATTAATGTAAGCAGTGAATTTACTCTTCCATGCACTCCTCCACAAAACATTTAAACCAAAACTGAAATCAGCTGAACACCAAATCTTTCATCCACTGTCTGACAACTACTGGATTCACTTTCAACTTTCTATAACTATCACTGGCTAGCAACACACACATACAGATATAAGGAGAACAAAAATAAACAAACATTAGTTTTCAGCAATAATTCTGCAGGTTGGCAACATGTACATAAACAAACCAGACAGGAAGGGACATGAGGTGAACAAACTGTGGTTACGACCTCAAATCAGAGTTTTCGGTAAAACGTCTACTGCTGGTGACAAGAAAAAAAGAGTGAACATGAAAATGTGCTTATGTTCCATAATCAAAGTTTTAGTTCAACCTCCAGCATGTGACCAGGTGAGGGGAAACGTATATGTACGCCAAAAACTCGATTCACTGTAAGTAATCAGTCGTTCACGTAAAAAAAAGATGTGAACTGTTTTATAATCTGCAAGTATCACACTGCCGGCTGCGGTGGTCTCGCGGTTCTAGGCGCTCAGTCTGGAACCGAGCGACTGCTGCGGTCGCAGGTTCGAATCCTGCCTCGGGCATGGATGTGTGTGACGTCCTTAGGTTAGTTAGGTTTAAGTAGTTCTAAGTTCTAGGGGACTGATGACCACAGATGTTAAGTCCCACAGTGCTCAGAGCCATTTGAACCACTTTTGCAAGTATCACATATCAAAACAAAACTGAATCATTCTATATTACACCGAAGATGCCTTAAATTAAAAGGCGAAATGCGTCTTGAATCAGTAAAGTACACTGGATAAAGAAAAAAAAGTTTGTTACTTACCAAAGGAAATAATCAATAGCTGTAGATATTTAGTAAATTACATCTTATGACATCCCAGCAAATTAGTTTCGGTTTAACTTCTCATTCCACATGCTATTAAATGCTGTTTAAAAAAATTCATCTATCCCTTCCGAAAAACTGTAGTTACTTTCATATCTCGGTCGATAAACAGATTTAGGATATTTATCATGCGACGAAATACGTGACTTTTCACAAGTTATCGTTTGCAAAAAAACAAGTTTCGATTTCTTGAACCGTTTGCGGTTGATACAACCACATGGTTTACGACGAGCAGGACGAAGTACCGGTCGCGTCGCGAGCAACCCGCGCGCGGTCACGGCACAGCCCGTCCGCCGACTTATCATTCAATATCTCGAGAACGGTGATAGCTATCCATCTGCTCTCAGCTTTAAAAACAATTTCGATAAGTTGACTAAATTTCATACGCAATAATGTATTACCTAAAATGAACTGTACGCAAAGTCCTCGCAATGCGTTTTTACCTCTGCACACTCATTAAAATTTCGCGTAAAGATTTATGTAAATGCGATACAAGAAGTAACCACGACGAATAACGAAAAGAAATTCGGTCCTTTATCGAGAGAAGATATCAGGCTGTAACATGCCCAAGAATGAAATTTTTCTGCCGAATAGTTTTCTTGGAATCGGATGATAAGTATTTCATAGCTGCCGCCGCGTCCGCGTCAGCGGTTCGGCGAAAGTTCGTGTGGCCCTGGGTTCCGTACCTGACGTCACGCTCAGCGCGTTCTGTGATTGGCGGCGCGCACCTGGAGCGCGTCACGCGGCAGCGGAAGCGGTTCGACATGGGCAAACCGCGATGCAGAGCCCGCCGCGCCGTGCCGCTGACGCCGTTTCCATGGCAACCACGTCGCTGACGCGCGGTTTTGACGCGTGGCAGCCCTAGTGGGAACCGGCCTTAAAGGCCGGTTCCCACTAGAGCGCGGCAGCGCGGCGTGCGGCAACAGCAGCGGCAAGCGTTTACTGCTTTGACGCGGCGGCTCGTGGAATTGGCGTTCCCACCTGGAAGCGGCAGACGCTAGCGGTAGCCAATGACGGAGAGCCACTGAGGTATGGGGTGGGACCCACCGAAACGACCGGTTTGTTTGAATCACTATAACTTACACCTACGTGAAGGAAAGACGAAGTTGGGTGAAGACATTCCAATTTTTCATTTTCTGTACAATGTACTCTTTCACATATTTCATTATTCGTGTTTTCTCATTTCAGCATAAACAGATTTCATGACTACCATTCGTGGTTGTTCACTATCTCCTAACACATTGAAACAATGTACGATAAAAGAGATTATTCAGATAGTTAAGCGAGACAAAAATTTAAAATGTGATACGGTAGCGGGTACACGAAAACAGTAAGAACACAAAGGCTAGGTGGAAGGGATGAAAGTGGAAACCACGTGATAGAATTTCCCACAGAGCATAGTAATCATCGCCAGCACCTTGCTTAAGAATCACAAAAGAATAATATATATTTGGAACAGAGTTTTCGAAACCAGATTTTAAATTGTATGGCATTTCCTGGTGCAGACGCAAACCTGACTGAAGACAGTCAATAGCAAGAAAAGCGTTCTGACAAAGAAAATCTGTTCACATCGAATATAAATTCTAATGGTTGGATACTAGTTTACAAAGGTATTTGTGTGGAGTGCAGCCTTGTATGTAAGTGAAACGTGGACAATGAACAGTTCTGTCAAGAAGACAATGGACGCTTTCAAAACGTGGTGATCAATAAGAATGCTGAAGATTAGATAGGAGGATTGTGTGACTAAAGAAGAGGTACGGAATTAAATACAGGAGGAAGAGGAAATTACGGCACAACTTTGACAACAATAGGGGTTACTTGACAGGACGTATTATGGGGTGTCAAAGAGTGAGGACAAAGGGGTTGGGTGATAGTATTCTGATAATAATCTGTTGAAATACTATTCTACTATTTTATCTATTAATGTAAGCAGTGAATTTACTCTTCCATGCACTCCTCCACAAAACATTTAAACCAAAACTGAAATCAGCTGAACACCAAATCTTTCAACCACTGTCTGACAACTACTGGATTCACTTTCAACTTTCTATAACTATCACTGGCTAGCAACACACACATACAGATATAAGGAGAACAAAAATAAACAAACATTAGTTTTCAGCAATAATTCTGCAGGTTGGCAACATGTACATAAACAAACCAGACAGGAAGGGACATGAGGTGAACAAACTGTGGTTACGACCTCAAATCAGAGTTTTCGGTAAAACGTCTACTGCTGGTGACAAGAAAAAAAGAGCGAACATGAAAATGTGCTTATGTTCCATAATCAAAGTTTTAGTTCAACCTCCAGCATGTGACCAGGTGAGGGGAAACGTATATGTACGCCAAAAACTCGATTCACTGTAAGTAATCAGTCGTTCACGTAAAAAAAAGATGTGAACTGTTTTATAATCTGCAAGTATCACACTGCCGGCTGCGGTGGTCTCGCGGTTCTAGGCGCTCAGTCTGGAACCGAGCGACTGCTGCGGTCGCAGGTTCGAATCCTGCCTCGGGCTTGGATGTGTGTGACGTCCTTAGGTTAGTTAGGTTTAAGTAGTTCTAAGTTCTAGGGGACTGATGACCACAGATGTTAAGTCCCACAGTGCTCAGAGCCATTTGAACCACTTTTGCAAGTATCACATATCAAAACAAAACTGAATCATTCTAGATTACACCGAAGATGCCTTAAATTAAAAGGCGAAATGCGTCTTGAATCAGTAAAGTACACTGGATAAAGAAAAAAAAGTTTGTTACTTACCAAAGGAAATAATCAATAGCTGTAGATATTTAGTAAATTACATCTTATGACATCCCAGCAAATTAGTTTCGGTTTAACTTCTCATTCCACATGCTATTAAATGCTGTTTAAAAAAATTCATCTATCCCTTCCGAAAAACTGTAGTTACTTTCATATCTCGGTCGATAAACAGATTTAGGATATTTATCATGCGACGAAATACGTGACTTTTCACAAGTTATCGTTTGCAAAAAAACAAGTTTCGATTTCTTGAACCGTTTGCGGTTGATACAACCACATGGTTTACGACGAGCAGGACGAAGTACCGGTCGCGTCGCGAGCAACCCGCGCGCGGTCACGGCACAGCCCGTCCGCCGACTTATCATTCAATATCTCGAGAACGGTGATAGCTATCCATCTGCTCTCAGCTTTAAAAACAATTTCGATAAGTTGACTAAATTTCATACGCAATAATGTATTACCTAAAATGAACTGTACGCAAAGTCCTCGCAATGCGTTTTTACCTCTGCACACTCATTAAAATTTCGCGTAAAGGTTTACGTAAATGCGATACAAGAAGTAACCACGACGAATAACGAAAAGAAATTCGGTCCTTTATCGAGAGAAGATATCGGGCTGTAACATGCCCAAGAATGAAATTTTTCTGCCGAATAGTTTTCTTGGAATCGGATGATAAGTATTTCATAGCTGCCGCCGCGTCCGCGCCAGCGGTTCGGCGAAAGTTCGTGTGGCCCTGGGTTCCGTACCTGACGTCACGCTCAGCGCGTTCTGTGATTGGCGGCGCGCACCTGGAGCGCGTCACGCGGCAGCGGAAGCGGTTCGACATGGGCAAACCGCGACGCAGAGCCCGCCGCGCCGTGCCGCTGACGCCGTTTCCATGGCAACCACGCCGCTGACGCGCGGTTTTGACGCGCGGCAGCCCTAGTGGGAACCGGCCTTAAGAGTCCATTGCGGTCGCAGGCGCGCGTGTTGCGTACGGGCCGCGAGGTGCCGCTACGAGCGCAACCGTATGTAAGTGCCGACGGAGGTTGGCCATCTCTCATTTTGTTGGCATCTCATTTTTGCCTATTCTCTTATTTGCTTAGTTACTTAGCTCTTATTCGTTTATGGCTCATGTTATTGTGCTCTCTTTCAGCCATTCTGATTGTTTTGATTTACTCCCAATTGAGAAGTGCTCATTATGGCATATCACTTTTGCATATTTCTCATTTTGCTAATAATATGCTCCTTAGCTTTTTACAGTTGATTTGATTAACGTAGTCTCATTATAGCGTCCCCAGTCCCATATTACGAAAAGACTTAAAAACAATATTTATAAAGAAGAGACATTCATAAATTTAATAATATTTTTTTTTCATGTAGCCGTAAAACAATAATTTCTCTGTCGAGAAATGCAAAGAAATGCAATGCAAAGAAATATAACAAAGTGATCCAAAGAGACGACAAGATACGCTCTTTTGTTAATTTTTTAGTCGTCTTCACTTCGTCTTTTGTCTTGAATGTGTATAGAGGGACTTATTGCGAGTGCTGGCAAATGTAAGCATATTTGTATGAGTTAAGCATATAATATACTGATTTAATATTATTGTGCACTTTTAATTTGTAAGAGGTGATCCCGATTTCATGTCCGCCTTCCTTGAATTAACCTGCATTCAAGTAATTTACAGTTCAACAATCGCAGCGGCCGATGCAGCCAAAGTCGCCATTACGTGGCGATATTAACTTATGAAAAATTAGCGGAAGCGAAATACTCGCCCGCTATTAACATAATATTCATTTTTCTCCACAGCCGCACGAAGTTGCAGAAATTAAGTAGTTTTAAGATTCTTATTTTCAGTACCATAGCCGAGAGCCATAGCCAGGACTCCGACTACAATACAATGGTTAACGGAGGTAAGAAAAAATACTCTCGCGCGGGTGTGGGCCGCAATTGTAATTAATAACTAAAGATCTTTTGCTGACTAGCCGAGGAAATTGATATGAAAAATTTATTACATTGTTCAGCTTATATGCTCATGTTTTAAGATTCAGCGAGTCTAACATTCATTAACGTAACAAATAATTTGAGATTAATATTGTTAAAAAGGAGAACTTCAGGAAAGCATTTAATCGTAAAATCAAAATTAAATGAAATATCATTTTTATTAAGGCCCATCACGTAAGTCGGCAACAATAAAAAAATAATAACAATAATAATATATTAAATTACGACGGTCGACGGACGCGAGATCATGTACTGTTTGTTCATTTCAGCCTGTTCATATTTTGATGTTCTTTAAATACTGTAATAATTATCGGAAGCATTTCTTCCCATAAACTTGTGTAAAGTATTCTCGATGTAGGATTTGTTCTATGAGACAGGTGTAAGGTTTTGAATATAAATTATATACGAAACTGTGCTTCAAAGGGAATTTATTTTTTCAGTTTGTACTACATCAGACGACAATTTTGTGATATGAGGGAGACATTTGAGGGGAGAAGCCATGTAAATAGTCTTAAGTGATTCCCTTTAAAAATAAAAATTTGTGTGACACTGAAAGACGAGGCACTGTAGCCACCGAAAATTTACATATATAAAATTCATATACGTCACAAACTGTAGGCATTTCTCAGTGGAGAAAGCTGAACGATGCTGTCTACAAGGGCACACCAGTTACACGCTGTAATATGCAATGACATATTACTGCAGCCTGCGCGGACATCTGCGCTGAAATGCTAACACGTGTGCAGTAATCGTTCCATACCAAACTGGAAAAGTTTATTGCCGCTGGAGGTGGTCATTTTGAACGCAACCTGTGATGGTCAATTGTCTCTATACTGGTCAGAATCCACATAAATTGTGTATCTACTGGTGTTGTTTTTTACTGTCTGCTACCATAGGTATTGTACAAGTATCGGTGTAGGTACTTTTCAAAATACAGCATACCGTAAACGACTCGCGCTATAATCATTCAACAAACATCACTGATATTCTAATTTACACTACTTATAGTTTGTTAATGACAATAGGCATTGTTCCATTTAAAAAGTATATGTTTAAACAAAAATACCCTTTATAAGTATTATTGCAATCTGCTGACTGGCTAACAATATGAGTTTCTCACTACTAGTCCATTCTGTGAATACAACAATAGCACTTTCCATTACCGCAATATGTGAGGTTTTAGATGATTCATCCTATATATATATATATATATATATATATATATATATATATATATATTACCAAGAACTCAGTTAATGGGAAATAAATTCTGTGAATGGAGAGAAGTGAATAATACTACAGCTCGAATCATCTTTCAGTGGAGTCCTTTGTTAAAGAAACAGTATTCTTAATGCCATTTGGCAAAGACGATGTACTTAAAACTGCTTGCTTCTATAACAAAGTATCCTAACTATAGTTCGAAAAGTTTTACTGCTGTTATCTTCATTTCGTATTTTTTTTCTCAGTTTTGGACCTGTGTACCAGCTCGAATCGGTTATGCAGCTAAAGAGTGTTGAGCCACCCAGGGTGTGTTTTTGCATTATTCGCCATGCTTCGTTGCTCTGTTCGCTAAAATGTACGTCAAGGCAGTGAGTTTGAATCGGATCGATGAGACAACACTTCAGTAGCGTTGTGACATCTGGCCGACAACTTAACATTTCTGTTCTGTTCGAATGTAAGACAACTTGAGTGTCGGTTTAACGAGCAAGAACGTGAATGTCTGCTAGCTTTTATATAGATTAAGCCGTCACTGTGATGTTTGTAGTTATCAACGGAATTAAACGCCAAAATGAATTTGCTGTTCAACGAATTGGCGATCGATGAGATAATAAATTACTGGGTGCTCAATTTGAAACTGCAACATCCAAAACCCTTACTTTTACTGCTCTCACTAAGACGAAAAGAGTAGTGTTAATGGACTAATTACGTTCATAAGGACTTGGTCTCGATTAAGACCTCTTCTGTCGTCAAGCTCACCGCGTCACGCGACAGGGATTTCTTCAGACACTGTACTGGCCACAGGGGTGACAGCCCAGCACAGTATGGACAAGGCGGTGGTGAGCCAGTTCTTCTGTCATGAAAGAAGACTCTTGATTTGTCTCCGATCGTCTCTCATTCTTATACCACATTTTTGTCAGCAGTCATCTGAAGTAGTACCGTGGAAGTTATTCCAGATGTCTTAACACCTGTCCTGTTGTGGCGTGTGGTGTAATTGCGTGTGTTGTGTTGTAAAATTTCAGCAAGATTACAATAAAACTAGTTATTTATTATTAAAGTAACATGAGGTTTTATTTAATCACTACTTTTCCCGGCTAATGAACGTTATTTTTTTAATGAAATCTCCACCTGGGAACGAGTAGCAATGTTGTCTGTCAAGCAGTGTAAATGTCTCTAAGTTCATTCACGAAAGTGATCATTTATAATCAACAAACAAGCTAAATGTATGATAACTAATCTGAACTAAACAAGAGTAATGATTTTTAGTAATTTCAGTGCTATTGTTTAAAAGACTCTTTGCTGCTTGAAGAGCGTTTATCAAAATTAACGCTACTGTAATGTTGAGGTGGCAACACTTTTCTTTAAGCAAAATGAACAGTTTTGTCACACAATACCACACGTGCACAACGCCAATGTATTTTCCTGTCGAAAAATTTCAGGCTGGTCCCGGCGGAGGTTCGAGTCCTCCTTCGGGCACGGGTGTGTGTGTGTGTCCTTAGGATAATTTAGGTTAAGTAGTGTGTAAGCTTAGGGACTGATGATCTTAGCAGTTAAGTCCCATAAGATTTCACACACATTTGAACATTTTTTGAAATATTTCTTAAAAGTTATTACGAAATTACCAGGCTTCATACGTCAACAGATAAGAATTTATATCACGTAAGATGCTGTTTGCATCCATGGAAGTTGGATGTATTCACCGTCTAACTCGAATTTATTAACTCAGAGTAGGTCCTCGGCCACCACTACACAATAATTATTGCAATTATAACCAAAAACATTTAAATCTTGATAGAAAATCAGTTTAAAACTACCGATGCAATATTTCCCTAAGATGACGACTAACATAAGACAATCGCTTATCTAGTCTACTTCAGACTGTATTTTATTCGTAATAAATAGTATATATTAAATCTTTTCTCACCTTCACTATATGTATTAACATTCAAAACTATTTCTCATTTCACTATTTATCAATAAACTGCGCTGTAGATCAATAGCGCTAATGGGTGCGCTCTTTGGTAGCTGAGCAGAAAACTTAACATTTATATAGGACGAGAATTACAATGAAATAAACTCCAAACAAAGAAGATTCATTTCAATAACACATAAACTCTATTTTCATATATCAGTCAGTAACATAACAATAATTTAGTACAGTTTTTTACAGACTTATCACATTCTACCAGTACAACAGTTCGAACAAGAAGAAGGATTTTTCTACAGAAATCATAGATAACAATAGATTGAGATTTTCTTTATCTTTTTACATGGTTATTGTCTGAGATATTATTTTTTTACAAAATATTAAATTATGTCGTTGACAATAGTTATGTACTATTTTTTTAACGATGAAGTCCCTTTTATCAGTATCACGAGAATACGATCAAAATTCAGTTACATTCCGCATACAAAGCTGTCGTCAATATAATATTGAAAAAATATATTACACTGTCATCCAGTCCTTTCTTCCAAAAAAATCTTTTCCTCGTAGATTTTGCAGAGAACCTCCTCTACATAATTTTCAACAGCAGACTATATAAGGCTGTCCGATGCTATTTGCTTGTGCTAGACTGCTTCGTATCTCATCTTTGCTTCCTTCAAACTGGGCGGTTGTTTGGTGTGAACGGTACGCAGTAAGTGGCCAGCCCTGTCACAGTACACTTCGATGGCGCCAAGAGAGGCATTTGGAAGCTGGTTTGCAAGGGATTTTTGTTTCGCATGTGGATATGGCTATTACTAGGTATTCTCGGCAAAAAGGAATGGCTCTAATATGTTGAAAATTCCACGCCAAGAAGAGATTTTATAGAGCATTCGAACCTCAAGAGCCGTTAGTACAGTTAGCCGCCATGTCGCTTGCCACCAAAACTTCGCCACTGCTTCACTAACGTCATACTTATAGATACGTATATGGACATCGACCATTTAATTTGTGTGATTGGTTTTAATAATAATCCAAATGCTACAAATCTGTGTTGGGAACCATGTCTTCTATCCGGATCACGAACCTATGTAGGAACCTCTCCTAAGCGTTACTAAAACCGAGTACCCTGTTTTAAATGAACCATTCTTGCTTTCAAGTGTTTTCAATGTGGTTTCTTTTTGTTTGTCAAATGTGAAAGGAGTAGCAAAAGTTAAGCTAGAACCACAAAAGTGGAGTCACATAGGATTTCGCTAAAATACTCTGTTTATTGCAAAGTATAGTTTTGCAAGAATACAGTGCCGGATTGTGTAAAGGTTATTGTCTAAAATACCTGCTTCACACGTGATAAAAAAGGCAAATAAGTTGAGCTCATTTTAAACGTAATGTGGTCTTGATTACTACCATGAATGATTTTTTTTTAAGTTAACCGAGATCAGTGTTGAATATTTTGCTTTGCACAGTAAACTATAAACTATTTCAAGTGAAGTTAGGGATTAGCTTTGTTTGAATTAGTCTTTCTACTGAAATAATCATAGAGTTTGACTAGTGACACACTATTAATTTATGGGTCCCCATATATTCTTCGCATATTAGATAGATAATTGGATTATTACTGTTGCTAAGAAAATCTGAGATGAGAGAGAGAGAGAGAGAGTATAAAGTGTAATTATGGTATTATTTATATTATTTATGTTTTTGCATGTCACTTAAGATAGAAGCTCCTCATGTCCACATTTAGTTCTGCACTTCATGCAGTAACATTTCAGAATTGGTTTAAGTAATGATCTTGAATGTACCTGTTATCAGTATGAACAAATTTGCTTTCTATAATTACTGGTGCATGCGTTATTGGCAACTGCTGCTACACACTGCTCAGAGTTCCCTACGTCAGTTGTATCTTGCGCACTATTCAAAGGGAAATAGTAATGAAAATAGCTTTAATAGCCAATGTCCAATTTTCTTAAACATATATTTACAAATTAATGTTCCCAATTGGGCTGACGAGCGTTCATTAATTCATTCACATATGAATTTTTCCACTTTCATTAACTCCCAAGTTTAAAGTCTGTTTAATTTTTTTGTTAAGTTCACCATATTCAAAATTATAATTCGATACCTTTACCCAGTAGACACACCCGCGGTCAATATTTCAAAATCCTCTCAGAGGGTAACATTAGCTCCTTTCACGGCAAGTTAGCGTTATACGTGGCTTTTCCCAGGACAAGAATAGCAGGTTCGGTTGTTAGGAAAGAGTGACGTATAACGATATGCTAGTGTTATATGCTGATTTCGTTTTAACAGATCCTGTAATTTGCAACGTCTTCGGCGAGTCTTAATACTGATATACTTTCATCTTGAACTTTAATCCCATTCTTGAACCTCTCCTTCATGCCTTACACTGCTTTTTCGGGATACAGGTTAACAGCAAAGGAGAAAGACTCCATCGCAGTCTTACAGGTTTTTAAGCCGAGCACTTCTGTCTTGGTCTCCCAGTCTTAATTTTCCTTCTTGGTTCTAATACCTAACGCCGTGAATGTAATGTCTCATGATGTAACTATACTTCGTCGCCAACAGGTATTTTGTCAACACACATCTACGTGCCACTGATATCAGTAAAAAAAAAAAAAGGGATTCTATTCACAACAAAACATCAGGCACGAATACCTATAAGCGTAACTGCTGAAATGAACATAGTTCTAATTCCAAAGACACATGGTGATTCATGATCCACAAATTCCCAACTTTAAGAAATCGTTGTACAATATTCATAGTCTCTGACTGTCTTTCTCTGAGGCTTAGTGAAGTTAGTGTACACTATAGTGTCAACCTGGCGTAGGCACTACCGTTTCGATGTCTTGGGTTGTTAAAAAGTGTCATATTGTCCTTCGGACAGCTGAGCTGTGATGAACCGGCGCCGTAGCGGTAGCGGCGATTGGAAGTCTGACTGGCTCTCGCTGGCATTGCCAAAACAACACACTCTCGAACGCTCTCTGCCGTTTATGACGCAGATGGCGGCTTATGTCTTGGTGCGCAGTGATTCAAAGTTCCGCACTATCTGCTCCACGTGATGTGTGACGTGAATCATAGTTCTTCTCCACTAGTGATGTCTGCCGCGGGCTACTAGAATCTACTTGCGGACTCACTTCGCCTGATTCGCCGGCCGATGTCTGGCTTGCAGGAGTGCGACTCACGGTCATAACATCTTGCACCCAGTATCCGACAGTGCGCATCCTTGCAGTCACTTACATCACCTTGCAGTTTACCCTTGCCTTTACTGTGGCGATGGGGCACCCCTTCGCTGACGAACCTTTTCGTGAACAGTATACCAGAACAACAGGAAACGAAAAGGAAAGAGAGATTACCGGTTACGAGAGTTAGTCACTATGTTATTACTATTACCTCGGAAAATTAAATGTTAGAAATTAATTTTTTGCTTGTTTTTAGGTACATGTCTGTAGCCCTGGAAGACATGGAAATCTTCGCGACACAGTACTGTAACACTAGAAGAATCATAACAAGATGGCGCAGCCCACTGACAGTGTGGAGTATCGTGCGGTAATTTGTCTTCCGCAGGAGTGGAAATGTCCGCCGCTCGTGGTCGCCGAGCAGGGTGTCCCGGATTAAAAAAAAAAAAAAAAAAGGAAAAAAAAGTTCAAATGTGCGTGAAATCTTATGGGACTTAACTGCTAAGGTCATCAGCCCTAAGCTTACAAACTACTTAACCTAAATTATCCTAAGGACACACACACCCACGCCCGAGGGTGGACTCGAACCTCCGCCGGGACCCCGGATTCGATTCCCGGTGGGGTCAGGGATTTTCACCTGCCCGAGATAACTGTGTGATGTTGTATCGTCTTAAACGTCATCATTAATCACAATTACAGTCGGAGGAAGGCAACGGCAAACCACCTGCATTAGGAACTTACATACTACGGGTCTCCGGCATCGTTTTCCTACGCTCTGTCAAGAAACATAGGACTTCATTTCCAGCAGTGGAAATGTTGCAGCTGTATCAGCTTAATCTAGAAGACTTGTAGTTTTCTGGATTGGTCCGACTCGCAACGTTTCTACTGCTGCAGAAGACGAATTACTGCACGATTTTATACACTTCGTGAGTGGGCTGCCTTATTTTTTTCATTCCTCTACAGGCGTGCTACGTTCCTGTGGCGAGATTTCACTATGTACCAGGACTCCGGACCTGTACCTGAATGAAACAAAAAGGTTATTATTTAACTTTATGTTTCGAGGTGATGATTATAATTTTATGAAAACTCGTCTATCGTGTCGGTGGACTTCCGGTTTCTTTCTCGGACTCATATGACGCACCACAAGCCTCCTGCGCATATTTGATACCCCATCGAGCAACTTGTATCCAAGCTGTTGTTTGTTACGCTGTAAGCAGTCACGGACGAGGATAACTGCTCATGGTTTTCGGTAATTCCGTGACGTGTCATCGCTGCCGTCAGAGCTACAGTCTCCTAGGTTTGTCTCTAATTTAGTTTCTTGTGGATACTGAACACTATGTATTCATAAATGTCAAAATGTTGCAAAAATCCATTTGTATGGAACACTGAGTTAAAATTTTCAGACACATGATTTATCGCCCCTTCAGTAAGAGGGGTGTTATTGTGATATTCCTGTAGTTGTATTCTGTAGGTCACTGTAGAGAATTAATAGCAGGTGAGTTACAAGAAGCGGGAGAGACACACTGGGAGTGGTGATTCTGAAAATGGCAGCGGTACTGTGGGAACGTATGTAACGTCAGCAAGCTTAGCAAGTACTTGGTTAATTGCCCCAATATTGTACAAGAAATCTGTTCACTTGAAGTTTCAGTAAATGTGGTTACACACGTTTCCTTTGAGGGGACATTCAGAACTGTTATTCAGTGTCAATGATAAAATCCGCTATGGTTGTAAAAATATTTATTTCTAAAAAGGAAAGCGTTTTCCGATTTCAGGACATATGTCACATCTTCAGCTGCATATTAAAATGTACGTCCACAAAGGATACAGAACTAAGATTGTGCGCTCCTCTGCGAGAGTCTTTCTGGCAGATCTAGGATTGATGAGTATACTAACATGCATGCCATGTACCAGGGATGCACTGTTTTAACACATTTTAACCTATTTTAACCTTAGTTATGTCTCATTTGTGGACTTACATTTTAATATGCACCTGAAGATTTGACGTATGTCCTGAAAACGGGTAGTGCTTTCCTTTTCAGAAATAAATAATTTTTACAGCTGCAGAGGATTTATCATTGAAAATGTGATTAGTTCTGCATCTATTTGGTACCTGTTGTTTCGGACTTGTCCGAAAAAACAGATACCACATTCACATAGTTAAGGTAAACCGGCCATTGACCTTCTTCACACGTATTGCCCCAACCCTTACGGGACTCGGTAAGATTGTCTGCCGCGAGTAATGAGTGTAAAGGGCAGGGGCACTACGAATGTAGTGTGTGGACATTAAGCTGGGAATGTGGGTCTCATGGGGAGCGTGCAAGGGATAAGTCCCTGCAGTCGCACCATCCTCTGCGCCCTCGATGGCCCAGATGCATTGAGCGTCTGCCGTGTGAGCAGAATATCCCGGATTTGAGTCCCGGTCGGGGCACCCATTTTCAATTGTCCCCGTTGATGTATGTCAACGCTTGTTGGCAGCGTAGGGTCCTGATTTAATTTTCATTTCATTGAGAGTCTGGGTTACCTCGTGCGTTTTAAAACTGTGTCGATGTCTCGAATTGCCTTCTTCCCTACCGGTCGTTGATCCGAACATGCATACAACTGACTGTGAATGTCGAAATGTCAAATGGGATGCTCTCAACGCTACTTCAATAGAAGTCTCCAAATAAGAGAATGCCACCTTAGTTGTAATAAAAGTAAGGAAAACATCAGCCTTTAGAGACAGTCTAACGGTAACATGCGAGTCTAAGTTCACGGAATGTAGCCTTCACTTACCGAGCACCATTGCATGTTAATACAGTTATTTCTACATGGCTTTAGTGACAGTTCTAAGCTGTATTCGCATATAAACGTTCTCCGAGACACTTTTAATCACTAAATCATTGTTATATGAAAACGTATTACTTCCACTGCATACAAGTGGTGACTCTCTGAAAACTAGAACCAAGACTGCCTAGTGCGCTAGCTTCCGTCTTTCGCACCTGCCTGGACCGGGCACGTTTCTGATTGGTCGGTTTATTTAGCAAATGATTATCAATATTATAAAAATGTATAATTAAAATGTGAGCTTCTTTTTGTACTTACTGAATTTATGGCTAGGAAATTGTCAGTGTTCAGTAACCTCAGAGCTGTACTGAGCCGGTGTTGAGTGGTAAGGTGCTGTATCAGAAAAAGTTTATTCAAATTTAAACAAATCACTTTAGTTAAACAAGCAAGAAATTTCACAATGGTAAAATATCACAAATAACGACAGCACATACTATCAGAATTTATTAATATGACTCTTACAAAAATTACTGGTAGCAATATTTACTGAAAACACTCAACACAGCAATTTAATGACAACAACATTAATTAGCACTGCCAATCACATTTATTATTACACATATGGATAGCAACCATTAGCCCCACAAATTTGAGAAACCCTTGCCTACAGAATTTTCTATAATGATTTACCATAATTACTGCTACAGAACTTAATAAAGTGCGTAATGAGCAAAACAGCAACTCACAACAGCGTTTCTACTACTATTACAACTGAAGAAAGGCTGCTTAATAAAATGATCAGTTAGCTAAACAGTAACTGCCAACAAAGTTTATTATTACCATTTAAGAAAAGCAGCTGTTGACAGAATTTAATAAAATGGTCAGCGCACAAAACAGCAACTGCCAACTGGAGAACCAAAACAGACACTGGGGTAAACATTATTTAGCTTAGCATTAACAGTTAATTATTCAGAGTGGTTAGTACAGCAAAATACAGGATCAAATATGTTGACCAGTACCTGCCCAGCAATGCCCTCTTAAATAATCAAAAACGAAAAGTAGACGTCTTCAGAGGCACTCAAGGATATGGGTGCCTCAAAAAACCAACATTCATACTCTGAAATAGTATTGAATGTCGTCTGTAAGGTGGGACGGTCAGACGGTAACGAAAACAAAACCCAACACAGAAATTGGACTTAGGAGTACGAGACTAAATGGTTGACCAGTCTAACTAGTTTCTTAGTTTAACTCCATTAGCGCAGCTTACGGGTAACACGGAGCATTTAGTAGAAGTCATCCGTCTATTCAGGTAGGGCCGCTACTAATCTATGCTGGCCCCGGCTCCGGGGTTCATGGATGTACAAAATGAACAGATGGGATTACATGATGCCCTTCTTGTAACAGATGAGGCACAGATGAACAATAAAAATAAATTTACAAACTATAGATACACAGAACAGACAACCTTGAGATGAAGGGATCGCTCGTCCATACAAGGTACAAGAAAGAACAATAAATGAAGACTGAACTGTATCGTCACAGAAGTGACATAAATTACATGCTGCTTTGCCATTTTGAACACAGCTCCACTTAAACGATTCGACTTGGCCTAGGTGGCTCCACTGATACAGTAAGATTAATAACAAACAATGAGCAGGAAATCACCAACCTGACATAACTAATTCACTGCTTCTACTGTGCTTCTGACTAGTTTTTGAGTAAACAAGACAGCAGACACACGAGGGGGCAAATCGCGTAACGACGTAACAGTCGTGAGATGGAATTGCTCACCGTAATTTTTGAGGATGGACGAGGAAATCAACAGGAGTTCCAAATAACCAAGACTGCTAGGCAGCGGTTGCATTCGCCGTAGAGTTACATAGGGTGATTCAAAAAGAAAGGACAAATTTCAGTTATTTATTACAGACACATTGGGAAAGATAGAAGCACACTGCTCATGTCGCTTGGTAGACGAAGGTTCAGAGTTTTATATTCGCATATACATTGTACCGTACACTCAACAGGAGCACCATGCGTTGCTCAAGAAGCATCGATATGATGGTCCATTACATACCACTCACGAATCAAAGGTCCCTGTTTATTGAATCGACAGCTTCAACAATTCGATTTCTCTGCTTTTGAGGGGTAGCTGTCATAGATGTCTTTTACGTGCCCGCCTCGCGGGATTAGCCAGGCAGTCTAAGGCGCTGCAGTCATGGACTGTGTGGCTGGTACCGGCGGAGGTTCGAGTCCTCCCTCGGGCATGGGTGCGTGTGTTTGTCCTTAGGATAATTTAGGTTAATTAGTGTGTAAGCCTAGGGTCTGATGACCTTAGCAGTTAAGTCCCATAAGATTTCACACACATTTGAACATTTTACGTGCCCCCACAGAAAAAAATCGCAAGGAGAGGAGTTGGTGACTTGGGAGGCCAAAACGAAAAAGATAGTGTTGTCCTCCTCTTCCCGTCAAACGTTGTGGGACGGTGTTGTTAAGATAAAGCCACATCTCAAAGTAAAAGTGAGGCGGGACACTGCCATACATAAAAATGACATCATTGGAATCTTCGTGAACTTGAGGAAACAACATATTTTGCTGGTAGTTCTTGATATGACATTACTGACTTAGTTTCCTCCCCAAAAAAGATAGGTCCATAAACTTTGTAAACAGAAACAGCACAAAACACATTCAGTTTCGGTGAGTGTCATGTTCAACGAAGACGCCAAGATTTTGCGAATCATAATTCTTATATTATCACGGTTTACTTTACCCAGTAGATGAAACGACGATTCGTCCGAAAAGATGAGTCGTTCGGGAAAAGTGTCCTCTGCCGTATCCTAGAGAACTGAAATGCAAAATTCGTACGTTCTATTAAGGTCATTGGGGCGCAATTGCCACAGTAAATGCAATTTGTAAGACTACATATGCAGGAGTCGTCTGAGAGCACGCCACACCGTTGTTTGAAAAATTTCAAGTCTCCATGTGAACACATGTCGGATACACCCACATTTTCACCAGACGTTAGTGCCGACTAATGTTCTTCCCTATGCATCAGCAACCAACTTCCAAGAATTTTGTTTGCCAGTCATAAATTTGCTTGAGCAGACGCGGCTACTTGGTGAAGAGACGACCCTATTCACGTTTCGCTTGAAGAGACTTCGCGCAAATTACAACCCACAAAATGATTTCTCTTGTGTAGTCGCCTTATTACTACAAACAAACAACAGTGCAGCTGTATCAAAACTCTGAATTATACTCTATCCGGTGACATGGCGCAACGATTTCTAAAATGGTTCAAATGGCTCTGAGCACTATGGGACTCAACTGCTGAGGTCATTAGTCCCCTAGAACTTAGAACTAGTTAAACCTAACTAACCTAAGGACATCACAAACATCCATGCCCGAGGCAGGATTCGAACCTGCGACCGTAGCAGTCCCGCGGTTCCGGACTGAGCGCCTGAACCGCTAGACCACCGCGGCCGGCAACGATTTCTATCTTTTATAGTTTCTATGTAATAAAAAAAACTGAAATCTGTTCCTCCTTTTTGAATCACCCGGACACCTCCACAGCTAACACAAGCTTTCTTCAGATATTCAGATGCTGAGCACGGGTCAAGATCGAACCGTCATGTCACAACAAATTTTCCAACCGGGCGATATTCACTGGCACAAAAGCAACAACCGACACATCGGAACAGCCTACCGCCGGCTCCGAAGACAATGCTCTTGCTGTCCCAGATCGCTGACCGTCACGGATCCCTTACCTCGCGTGTCGTAACATGGCGCCTTTCCTTTGGCGGCGAATCTACTGCTCGTTCCACTGTCACAACCAGCGTTGCTGGCAACCTGAGGCATCGAACGATAGTGTGCGAGAAGGAAGGACACCTCCCACTTCATACAACCGTCATCACTCGCTGCTAAATAGTAATACCACATAAAGCGATTGTTCAACGTAGCATTCTTAACTTTTTTTGCAATAAGAGACATTAATATTACAGTAGTACCTATTTCTTAAAATGACGTGTACGCGTAATAAATGAAAAGTATCACAACTGTTAGAATTCAGATTAAATTTATGGTAAGTTTTTTAATCACATGCTGATCCGGCCCAAGAAAAATAATACCAGATGATTTCTAATAATACGTCTCATTAAGCTTGGTCAGAATGAAAAAGACTTTTCTATTGGTGACTACTTTATTGTTATCTACACTCCTGGAAATTGAAATAAGAACACCGTGAATTCATTGTCCCAGGAAGGGGAAACTTTATTGACACATTCCTGGGGTCAGATACATCACATGATCACACTGACATAACCACAGGCACATAGACACAGGCAACAGAGCATGCACAATGTCGGCACTAGTACAGTGTATATCCACCTTTCGCAGCAATGCAGGCTGCTATTCTCCCATGGAGACGATCGTAGAGATGCTGGATGTAGTCCTGTGGAACGGCTTGCCATGCCATTTCCACCTGGCGCCTCAGTTGGACCAGCGTTCGTGCTGGACGTGCAGACCGCGTGAGACGACGCTTCATCCAGTCCCAAACATGCTCAATGGGGGACAGATCCGGAGATCTTGCTGGCCAGGGTAGTTGACTTACACCCTCTAAAGCACGTTGGGTGGCACGGGATACATGCGGACGTGCATTGTCCTGTTGGAACAGCAAGTTCCCTTACCGGTCTAGGAATGGTAGAACGATGGGTTCGATGACGGTTTGGATGTACCGTGCACTATTCAGTGTCCCCTCGACGATCACCAGTGGTGTACGGCCCGTGTAGGTGATCGCTCCCCACACCATGATGCCGGGTGTTGGCCCTGTGTGCCTCGGTCGTATGCAGTCCTGATTGTGGCGCTCACCTGCACGGCGCCAAACACGCATACGACCATCATTGGCACCAAGGCAGAAGCGACTCTCATCGCTGAAGACGACACGTCTCCATTCGTCCCTCCATTCACGCCTGTCGCGACACCACTGGAGGCGGGCTGCACGATGTTGGGGCGTGAGCGGAAGACGGCCTAACGGTGTGCGGGACCGTAGCCCAGCTTCATGGAGACGGTTGCGAATGGTCCTCGCCGATACCCCAGGAGCAACAGTGTCCCTAATTTGCTGGGAAGTGGCGGTGCGGTCCCCTACGGCACTGCGTAGGATCCTACGGTCTTGGCGTGCATCCGTGCGTCGCTGCGGTCCGGTCCCAGGTCGACGGGCACGTGCACCTTCCGCCGACTACTGGCGACAACATCGATGTACTGTGGAGACCTCACGCCCCACGTGTTGAGCAATTCGGCGGTACGTCCACCCGGCCTCCCGCATGCCCACTATACGCCCTCGCTCAAAGTCCGTCAACTGCACATACGGTTCACGTCCACGCTGTCGCGGCATGCTACCAGTGTTAAAGACTGCGATGGAGCTCCGTATGCCACGGCAAACTGGCTGACACTGACGGCGGCGGTGCACAAATGCTGCGCAGCTAGCGCCATTCGACGGCCAACACCGCGGTTCCTGGTGTGTCCGCTGTGCCGTGCGTGTGATCATTGCTTGTACAACCCTCTCGCAGTGTCCGGAGCAAGTATGGTGGGTCTGACACACCGGTGTCAATGTGTTCTTTTTTCCATTTCCAGGAGTGTATAATGATGCGAGTCTAGCAACTTAAAAGTCAATCATACCTTTCAGGTTGATTGTATGGGTAGTCCACAGTACTGTACAAGCAGTCACATGTGGTACACAGCGTCAGATACAGAGGGTGCAACCAACCAGCCACTCTCCATGTCAGATGCCACTAAGTTCCAATGTGTTTCCACATAAATGATGCTGATGAACTGCAACCTATTCTTGCTTCCGCCACGGGACCTTCCAAGAGCCGCTCCATCCATAGAGGTATAAATATCTATGGAGTGAGCATTCGAATGCGCAGAACAAGAAATCTATCCGCAACATCTTCTGCTGCTCAAGTCACGTTGTATTGGGACGAGGCAGGTTAGTCCGTATAGCACTTGGCGTATTTTGAGCGTTATTACTTCGCTAGAACAGATAGATCACCTTCAGAAGCATCCTGAAACTTTGTATATGCGTTTTATAGACATTCTAGCAATTTTGTACCTGGAACTGAAATAGTATTAAAGCTGTGAAAAGCAGCGAAGTGTTTAGGGCACACTTTTGAGTGCTTTGTAGGGACGAAATTCTTTCTTTTTATTTTGTGGAGCCGTATTGTGACTCTCTGTTCATCTTTCGGGAAACTAGAATAAAAAAATTATATAATATAGGAAACTGTCTCATGCAGAAGTTTTAGAAATGTACAAGGATTTGAGGACCTGAATAAACTGGAGGAAATTAATCACACTGTCTTATATAAATTTTATCTGCAGATGAACATAGCAGCAATACGTAAGCACTGACTTACAGCTTAAACGCACTTGCAAATTTATCTAGCATTCCTCTCGTAAACACATGGGCAAAAAAAAAAAAAAAAATTAATCACACTGTCTTATATAAATTTTATCTGCAGATGAACATAGCAGCAATACGTAAGCACTGACTTACAGCTTAAACGCACTTGCAAATTTATCTAGCATTCCTCTCGTAAACACATGGGCAAAAAAAAAAAAAAAAAAAAAAAAAAAAAAAAAAACAGAAATCGCAGAAATTTGTTATACCTATGAAAAGTAACTGGTCCTCCTTTCACGTACTTCTCTTTACATCCGTAGCAACAAGAATACTACACCACGGCTTTATTACTACTAAAACGTGTAGAAACGTATTTAAAAACAGGTGAATACGTGCAATATTAAAGTTTCTCTGCTACCACAAATTGTAGACAAGCAGCGACGTCCCAATACCACGTCACTAGCCCGGTTTGATGTTGAGAACATGCGCTGTAGGCTACGCTCACTCCATAGATATTTATACGCTATGGCTCCATCCAACGCTAGCTATGTCAGTCGCCACAGGGGGCACTGACCACGGGAACTATTTTCTGCTTTCACTAACGAGATCGCCAATGCAAAATTATACCGCTCTTCGCGCACAAATGCTAACGCGCAGTTTGTACGGTTCTAGTCTGCACAATTTTCCATTTGCGGTTCATCACCTGCAGTTCTACAGTTCTCCAGCAACTGTTACCCACAGTTACAGCTGACATCGACCAATGGTTGACGCCGTTGTTTTTTATGTTATTTATTTATTTTTGAATTATCAGTCTTCTGACTGGTTGGATGCGACCCGTCATGAAATCTTCTCCTGTGCCAACGTCTTCATCTCAGAGGAACACTTGCAACCTAAGTCCTCAATTACTTACTGTATGTAATCCAGTCTTTGTTTTCCTCCTTCTAGTATTCCGCGAAGTCTTATTGGATGTGATACCATCCCGTCCCTTCTTCTTGTCAGTGTTTTCCATATATTCCCTTCCTCGTCTATTCTCTGAAGAACCTCCTCATTGGCTACCTTATCAGTTCACCTAATTTTCAAAATTCTTCTGTAAAATCACATCTCAAATGCTTCGATTCTCTGCTTTTCTGGTTTTCCCACAGTCGACGTTTCACTATCATACAATGCTGTGCTCCAATCGTACATTCTCTGAAATTTCTTCTTCTGTTTAAGGCCTATGTTTGATACCTGCAGACTCCTCTTAGCCATATACTTAGATGGGTACGAATGTGGTGTGTGGACACATACGGTGAGAGTGTGGGTCTCGCCGGAGGCGTGCGCTAGATAGTCCCTGCAGTAGCACTATCCTCTGTGCCCTCGGTGGCTCAGACGGCACGGTAACTCAGCGTGTTTGGTCAGAGGGTTAGCTGCCCTCTGTAATAAAAAAAGAGTTAATAGATCAACGAAGAACTGAAACGGATGTCTTGCGACGTCCGCCCCGAGCAGATGCAACGAACGAAAACGAACAAAATGAGATTAAATTAAAAAAAGATGGATAGAGCGTCTTCCATGAAAGTAGGAGATCCCGGCCCGGGTTGGAGTTCCAGTCGGGGCACACATTTTCACCTGTCCCCGTTGATATATATCAACGCCTGTTAGCAGCTAAAGGTATTAATATATAATTCTAATTCCCCCCCCCGTGAACCATAGACCTTGCCTTTGGTGGGGAGGCTTGCGTGCCTCAGCGACACAGATAGCCGTACCGTAGGTGCAACCACAACGGAGGGGTATCTGTTGAGAGGCCAGACAAACGTATGGTTCCTGAAGAGGGGCAGCAGCCTTTTCAGTTGTTGCAGGGGCAACAGTCTGGATGATTGACTGATCTGGCCTTGTAACATTAACCAAAACGGCCTTGCTGTGCTGGTACTGTGAACGGCTGAAGGCAAGGGGAAACTACGGCCGTAATTTTTCCCGAGGGCATGCAGCTTTACTGTATGGATAAATGATGATGGCGTCCTCTTGGGTAAAATATTCCGGAGGTAAAATAGTCCCCAATTTGGATCTCCGGGCGGGGACTACTCAGGAGGAAGTCGTTATCAGGAGAAAGAAAACTGGCGTTCTACGGATCGGAGCGTGGAATGTCAGATCACTTAATCGGGCAGGTAGATTAGAAAAGGGACAAGACTTTTGGTCAGGTGAATACAGGGTTATAAATACAAAATCAAATAGGGGTAATCTAGGCGCTCAGTCAGGAACCGCGCGACTACTACGGTCGCAGGTTCGAATCCTGCCTCGGGCATGGATGTGTGTGATGTCCTTACGTTAGTTAGGTTTAAGTAGTTCTAAGTTCTAGGGGACTTATGACCACAGATGTTGAGTCCCATAGTGCTCAGAGCCAGCCAAATAGGGGTAACGCAGGAGTAGGTTTAATAATGAATAAAAAAAATAGGAGTTCGGGTAAGCTACTACAAACAACATAGTGAACGCGTTATTGTGGACAAGACAGACACGAAGCCCACTCCTACAACAGTAGTACAAGTTTATATGCCAACTAGCTCTGCAGATGACGAAGAAATTAGTGAAATGTATGATGAGATAAAAGAAATTATTCAGGTAGTGAAGGGAGACGAAAATTTAATAGTCATGGGAGACTGGAATTCGAGAGTAGGAAAAGGGAGAGAAGGAAACATAGTAGGCGAATAGCGATTGTGGCTAAGAAATGAAAGAGGAAGTCGCCTGGTAGAATTTTGCGCAGAGCATAACTTAATCATAGCTAACACTTGGTTCAAGAATCATGAAAGAAGGTTGTATACATGGAAGAACCCTGGAGATTCTAGAAGATATCAGATAGATTATATAATGGTAAGACAGAGATTTAGGAACCAGGTTTTAAATTGTAAGACATTTCCAGGGGAAGATGTGGACTCTGACCACAATCAATTGGCTTTGAACTGTAGATTAAAACTGAAGAAACTGCAAAAAGGTGGGAATTTAAGGAGATGGGATCTGGATAAACTGAAAAAACCAGAGGTTGTACAGAGTTTCAGGGAGAGCATAAAGGAACAATTGGCAAGAATGGGGGAAAGAAACCCAGTAGAAGAAGAATGGATAGCTTTGAGGGATGAAGTGGTGAAGGCAGCAGAGGATCAAGTAGGTAAAAAGACAAGTGCTAGTAGAAATCCTTGGGTGACAGAAGAAATACTGAATTTAATTGATGAAAGGAGAAAATATAAAAATGCAGTAAATGAAGCAGGCAAAAAGGAATACAAACGTCTCAAAAATGAGATCGACAGGAAGTGTAAAATGGCTAAGTAGGCATGGCTAGAGGACAAATGTAAGGATGTAGAGGCTTACCTCACTAGGGGTAAGATAGATACTGCCTACAGGAAAATTAAAGAGACCTTTGGTGAAAAAGAGAATCACTTGTATGAATATCAAGGACTCAGATGGAAACCCAGTTATAAGCAAAGAAGGGAAAGCGGAATGGTGGAAGGAGTATATAGAGGGACTATACAAGGGCGATGTTCTTGAGGACAATATTATGGAAATGGAAGAGGATGTAGATGAAAATGAAATGGGAGATATGATACTGCCTGAAGAATTTGATAGAGCACTGAAAGACCTAAGTCGAAACAAGGCCCCGGGAGTAGACAACATTCCATTAGAACTACTGACAGCCTTGGGGGAGCCAGTCCTGACAAAACTCTACCATCTGGTGAGCAAAATGTATGAGACAGGCGAAATACCCTCAGACTTCAAGAAGAATATAATAATTCCAATCCCAAAGAAAGTAGGCGTTGACAGATGTGAAAATTACCGAACTGTCAGTTTAATAAGTCAAGGCTGCAAAATACTAACGTGAATTCTGTACAGACGAATGGAAAAACTGGTAGATGCCGACCTCGAAGAAGATCAGTTTGGATTCCGTAGAAATATGGGAACACGTGAGGCAATACCGACCCTACGACTTATCTTAGAAAATAGATTAAGAAAAGGCAAACCTACGTTTCTAGCATTTGTAGACTTGGTGAAAGCTTTTGACAATGTTGACTGGAATAATCTCTTTCAAATTCTGAAGGTGGCAGGGGTAAAATACAGGGAGCGAATGGTTATTTACAATTTGTACAGAAACCAGATGGCAGTTATAGGAGTCGAGGGACATGAAAGGGAAGCAGTGATTGGGAAGGAGTGCGACAGGGTTGTAGCCTCTCCCCGATGTTATTCAATCTGTATATTGAGCAAGCAGTGAAGGAAACAAAAGAAAAATTCGGAGTAGGTATTAAAATCCATGGAGAAGAAATAAAAACCTTAAGGTTCGCTGATGACATTGTAATTCTGTCATAGACAGCAAAGGACTTGGAAGAGCAGTTGAACGGAATGGACACTGTCTTGAAGGAGGATATAAGATGAACATCAACAAAAGCAAAACGAGGATAATGGAATGTAGTCGAATTAAGTCGGGCGATGCTGAGGGAATTAGATTAGGAACTGAGACACTTGAAGTAGTAAGCGAGTTTTGCTATTTAGGGAGTAAAGTAACTGATGATGGTCGAAGTAGAGATGATATAAAATGTAGACTGGCAATGGCAAGGAAAGCGTTTCTGAAGAAGAGAAATTTGTTAACATCGAGTATAGATTTAAAAGTCAGGAAGTCGTTTCTCAAAGTATTTGTATGGAGTGTAGCCATGCATAAGAGTGAAACATGGACGATAAATAGTTTGGACAAGAAGAGAATAGAAGCCTTTGAAATGTGGTGCTACAGAAGAATGCTGAAGATCACGTAACTAATGAGGAAGTATTGAATAGGATTGGGGAGAAGAGAAGTTTGTGGCACAACTTGACAAGAAGAAGGGATCGGTTGGTAGGACAAGTTCTGAGGCATAAAGGGATCACCAATTTAGTATTGGAGGGCAGCGTGAAGGGTAAAAATCGTAGAGGGAGACCAAGAGATGAATACACTAAACAGATTCAGAAGGATGTAGGCTGCAGTACGTATTGGGAGATGAAGAAGCTTGCACAGGATAGAGTAGCATGGAGAGCTGCATCAAACCAGTCTCAGAACTGAAGACCACAACAACAACAATTTCCTCTTGGCCAGGAATGCCATTTTTGCCAGTGCTAGTGTGCTTCTGATGTCCTTGCTCTGTCCGTTATGGATTATTTTGCTATCTACGTATCAGAATTCCTTAACTTCATGTACTTTGTGATCACCAATCCTGATAAGTTTGTCACTGTCGTCATTTCTGCCAGTTATCATTATTTTCGTCTTTCTTCAATTTACTTTCAATCCATGTTCTTTACTCACTAGACTGATCTTTCCATTTAGTAAATCCCGCAACTCTTCTTCACTTTCACTAAGGATAGCAATGTCATCAACGAGTCTTATCATCGCTATCGTTTCATATAGAATTTTAATACCGCTCCCGAACCTTTCTCTTATTTCTGTCATTGCTTCTTCGATGTAGGTTGAACAGTAGGAGGGAAAGACTACATCCCCGTCTTACACCCTTTTTAATCCGAGCACCTTTCCTTGGTTTTCGACACTAATTGATTACATCTTCGTTGTTGGACAAAATGTATATTACCTGTATTTCCCTATAGCTCACTCCTTTCTTATTCAGAACTTCCAACATCATGGAACATTTGAAACAATCGAACGTTTTTTCCAGGTCGACAGATCCTATAAATGTGTCTTGAATTTCTTCAGTCTTACTTCCGTTATGAACTGCAACGTCAGAATTGCCTTTCTGAAGCCTTTACCTTTCCTAAAACGGAAATGATCGACATCCAAAGCATCCTCAATTTTCTTTTCCATTTTTCTATATTTTATTCTTGTCAGCAACTTGGATATATGAGCTGCTAAGCTGATTGTGCCGCCGTTTAGCTAAAAACTAAACGTGAAGTGGAATTCAATATTTAGAGCCAGAACTAAAAACTGTGAGATGTAGCAGTCAAGAAAATTTTGGAAATTTGTGGTAAGTTCCTATGAGACAAAAGTGCTGAGGCTTACACACTACTTAATCTAACTTAAACTAACTTACGCTAAGGACAACATACATACATGCCCGAGGGAGGACTCGAACCTCCGAGGGGGGGGGGGGGGGAGCAGCGCGATCCGTGGCAAGGCACGGCAGCAGTCAAGACTGACAGTCTATATATTAGGCAGTTCACTTCCCGTGTGTCACGTTAGATTAGCTCGTAGAACCTCAGGTACTGTACCACACGTCGTTCGTCACTCAGAATTGAGTATTTCATTGTACATTGTCTTAAAAGGCGCTATTTATTGTTCATCGCTGTGTTGCCCATATTATCTGTTTTTGATACAACACCCGGCGCTCACATCATTTGCTACCGTGCAAGCCAGCTACCCTCTACAACAGTGGATCGCAATCTGGGGATATCACCCCCTGAAGGGTAAAATGTAATTTTCTGAATGGTAAAAAGCAAAAGAGTTCAAATGTATTTCCGTCACAAAATTGAATTATTTTTAAAAGATCATTACTATTACCACTATTTCGTAAGACTGTAATACTGATTACACAAGTTACCAGAAATAACATTCTTTTTTTCAACTGCTTGCATTAGCCCGTAACACAACGTGGTACAGCTTACAGCCTGTGAAACGAATGTAATATCAATATCTCCCTCACATAGGCCATCCACTACACACATACTTTGTGTTGCGGTTGGCAAGAGAGCCAACACCGTTTTACTAAAGGAGACCGAAATGCACGCGTTTTAGCTCACGCAGGCTGGCGTGAGGTCTGGAACATGACAAGGAAATTAGAATTTAGAAAAACGGACGTAGCTGGTGGAATACTTAACTTTAATCCATTAATGATGAACGTCGGTCTTGATGGTACATGATTCACAATATCAATAGTAACTGATAATGGCACCTTGCTATATCGTAGCAAATGACGTAGCTGAAGGCTATGCTAAACTATCGTCTCGGCAAATGAGAACGTAAGTAGGCAGTGAACCATCGCTAGCAAAGTCGGCTGTACAACAGGCACGAGTGCTAGGAAGTCTCTCTAGACCTGCCGTGTGGCGGCGCTCGGTCTGCAATCACTGATAGTGGAACACGCGGGTCCGACGTATACTACCGGACCGCGGCCGATTTAAAGGCTACCACCTAGCAAGTGTGGTGTCTGGCGGTGACACCACATTCCTCCCCCGCAAATCGGCGTACGGTTGTGGTATAAGGCTTCCGCCCGGCGTGGGGAGGACCCCATGTTGACGTATGCGACGAGGTGGGGAGCCTAACAACAGGCGAGGCTGTGCCACCCGCATCCTGCCATTTCGGACCGCGGGGAGCTAGGAAACACCTGAAAACCTGGTCCAGGGTGCACGCCAAGATGCGGTGTATGCGCCCGCAGAGAGACAGGAGGGGCCGAAGGGTCGACCTCCATCGGGCCGGGGCACCCGACGGGCGAAGACGACACATGGTTCGGAGCGGGCAAGAGTTCCATGTCGGAGGACAACTGTTCCCGGGAAGCGATTGGCGGCGCGTGACCCAGGGAGGCGCTTGGCGGCAGCAGCGAAGCGTCCACTGCGGGCGTCACCGGCGGGAGAACAGGCGGCGGCGGCGGCGCGTCGCCATGGGGCAAAATGGAAGGCAGCGTCGGTAACACCTGGGGCTGAGGCAAGCCAGTAGATGGGTCCCCAGGGCGCTGACCGGACGGCACCATCGCTGAAAGCAGACGGGGAGCGGCAGATCCCGTGCGACGACAGGGGCGCAGCTGAGTGAGATGGCGGCGCACCTCACCAGAGGCCCCCAAAACCAGATACATAGCGCGGCCGAGGCAGCGAAGAATGCGCCCTTCGAGCCAACGCCGTGAACCTCAATAGTGGCGGTAGTAGACAACGTCGCCCGAGGCAAAAGCAGGTGTCTGCCGCTGCACAGGAACCTGATGCGGCGGATGTAACAAAGACATAAAGGTTCGATGAGGGCGACCGTGGAGCAACTCAGCCGGCGAGCGACTATCTCGGCGCTGAGAGCGATACGAGGACAAAAAGAGCAATAACGCGTCCTCCCGAGAATGCGACTCTTTCAACATCTGTGACTTGAAAGTCCTGACCAATCGTTCAGCGGCACCATTTGACTGTGGCGAAAACGGCGCGGACGTCAGATGTTGAATACCATTGGCCTTGCAGAATGATTGAAATTCTGCGGACATGAATTGTGGGCTCTGTAGAAGACCTTCAATGCAAAAGATAGCAGATAACGCTTGGATTGTGGCAGATGACGTCGTGGAAGACATTCGGACAACAAAAGGAAAATTACTGAATGAATCTACCACAACCAACCATCGAGCATTCCAGAATGGACCATCAAAATCGATGTGTAAGCGTTGCCAAGGGGAAGTGGCTTTTGGCCATGCAAAGAATTTCCGCGGTGGTGCTGATTGTTGTTCGGCACACACCATGCAAAAAGAGCACATACTCGTAATCGCGGCATCGATTCCGAACCAAGTACAGTGCTGACGAGCAAGTTGTTTCGTTCTCACTATACCCCAATGCCCTTGGTGCAGAAGCTGTAAGACAGAAGACTGTAACGAACGTGGGACCACGACTCTGGACTGATAATTATGAGAACGCAACAGCAAAACACCACGTCGAACAAAAAGTGTCTCCTTGTGAGCAAAATATCGGCGAACCAACTGGTCCCCGATCCGTGACTTTGACAAGGGACATTCCGTAGCAACAAAACGCAGAACGGTAGCAAGGACAGGGTCAGCAGCTGTGGCTGTAGCTACACGACGAAAATCAATCGGAAACGATTCGACCACGTCATCGGTTTCCGCATCAATGAACATGCAAGCAAGTTTGGAGGAATCGAATGCCCTATCCTCAGCAAGAGGCAAGCGGGACAACGCATCGGCGTTTCCGTGCTTAGCAGTGGACCGATACAAGATATCGTAGCGGTACTGCGAGAGGAACATAGACCAGCGAATGAATTTCTGCGCTGTAGGTGGAGGTACAGGCTTGGTCGGATGAAAAAGCGATGTCAAAGGTTTGTGGTCTATGATTATGGTAAAGTGACGACCATACAAGAAATCATGAAACTTCGTAACACAAAATACGAGAGCCAATGCTTCTTTCTCGATCTGTGAATAATTTCTTTGTGCAGACGAGAGCAATTTGGACGCAAAGGCAATAGGGCGATCGTGCGATCCATCTTTGTGCGCAAGCACAGCACCGATCCCGAAATCCGATGCATCCACCATCAACAAAAGGGGCTTCTGGGGATCGAATGGCGTAAGGCAAGTATTGGAAAGCAACGCCGATTTCAACTGTCGAAAGGCGCGTTCGCATTCCGTCGTCCAGACGAACGGAACACCTTTACGGCGTAAGCGATGAAGTGGAGCTGAAATGGAAGAGGCATGTGGCACATATCTGTTATAGTAACTTATTTTTCCCAGCACACTCTGTAACTGCTTCAAATTCTGCGGCGAAGGCAAGTCTTGTATGGCACGAAGGTACGTGGGACTGGGATGTATGCCTTAGGCATTAAGTACATGTCCCAGGTATGGCAAATCACGAGCAAAAAACACACATTTGTCCTTTCGCAAGCGAAGACCATTTTGTCGCAAGACCTGAAACAATGTTCTGAGATTGGCTAAATGTTTTTCTTCCGTCTTTCCGGAGACGTCGTCCAGATAGTTTGCTCCAGTAGGGACCGACGCACAAACAGTTTGTAGATATTGCTGAAACAATGCAGGGGTGGATCCACACCCAAGTGGCAGTCATTTGAATCGATACAAACCAAGATGCTTGTTAACCACCAAAACGTGCTGGGATTCTTCATCCACCGGTATTTGCAAGTACGCATCTGCTAGGTCCAACTTCGAAAAATATTTACCCGGGCACAATCTGTCAAAAAGATCTTCCGGGCGTGGTAAAGGAAATGTTGCAATCACTAGTTGTGGATTCACTGTTGCCTTGAAGCCCACACAAAGTATCAATTTTCCGGAAGGTTTTCGCAAAATTACACTCCTGGAAATGGAAAAAAGAACACATTGACACCGGTGTGTCAGACCCACCATACTTGCTCCGGACACTGCGAAAGGGCTGTACAAGCAATGATCACACGCACGGCACAGCGGACACACCAGGAACCGCGGTGTTGGCCGTCGAATGGCGCTAGCTGCGCAGCATTTGTGCACCGCCGCCGTCAGTGTCAGCCAGTTTGCCGTGGCATACGGAGCTCCATCGCAGTCTTTAACACTGGTAGCATGCCGCGACAGCGTGGACGTGAACCGTATGTGCAGTTGACGGACTTTGAGCGAGGGCGTATAGTGGGCATGTGGGAGGCCGGGTGGACGTACCGCCGAATTGCTCAACACGTGGGGCGTGAGGTCTCCACAGTACATCGATGTTGTCGCCAGTGGTCGGCGGAAGGTGCACGTGCCCGTCGACCTGGGACCGGACCGCAGCGACGCACAGATGCACGCCAAGACCGTAGGATCCTACGCAGTGCCGTAGGGGACCGCACCGCCACTTCCCAGCAAATTAGGGACACTGTTGCTCCTGGGGTATCGGCGAGGACCATTCGCAACCGTCTCCATGAAGCTGGGCTACGGTCCCGCACACCGTTAGGCCGTCTTCCGCTCACGCCCCAACATCGTGCAGCCCGCCTCCAGTGGTGTCGCGACAGGCGTGAATGGAGGGACGAATGGAGACGTGTCGTCTTCAGCGATGAGAGTCGCTTCTGCCTTGGTGCCAATGATGGTCGTATGCGTGTTTGGCGCCGTGCAGGTGAGCGCCACAATCAGGACTGCATACGACCGAGGCACACAGGGCCAACACCCGGCATCATGGTGTGGGGAGTGATCTCCTACACTGGCCGTACACCACTGGTGATCGTCGAGGGGACACTGAATAGTGCACGGTACATCCAAACCGTCATCGAACCCATCGTTCTACCATTCCTAGACCGGTAAGGGAACTTGCTCTTCCAACAGGACAATGCACGTCCGCATGTATCCCGTGCCACCCAACGTGCTCTAGAAGGTGTAAGTCAACTACCCTGGCCAGCAAGATCTCCGGATCTGTCCCCCATTGAGCATGTTTGGGACTGGATGAAGCGTCGTCTCACGCGGTCTGCACGTCCAGCACGAACGCTGGTCCACCTGAGGCGCCAGGTGGAAATGGCATGGCAAGCCGTTCCACAGGACTACATCCAGCATCTCTACGATCGTCTCCATGGGAGAATAGCAGCCTGCATTGCTGCGAAAGGTGGATATACACTGTACTAGTGCCGACATTGTGCATGCTCTGTTGCCTGTGTCTATGTGCCTGTGGTTCTGTCAGTGTGATCATGTGATGTATCTGACCCCAGGAATGTGTCAATAAAGTTTCCCCTTCCTGGGACAATGAATTCACGGTGTTCTTATTTCAATTTCCAGGAGTGTACTAAGGGTGATACCCAGAGAGAAGCCTGCACACGTTCAATTACACCTTGTGATTCCAAATCGCGTAATGTTTTTGCGACCTCATCACGCAATGCGTGGGGAGCATTGCGCGCTCTGAAAAATTTCGGTTGCGCGTTTACTTTCAGTTCCAAATGTGCTTTATAGTCCTTAGTGCAACCGAGGCCCGGTGCAAAAATGTCTGCAAATTCTTCACATAGACGAGAAACACTGTCTGAAGGAACAGTCTTGTTCACCAATAGGACCTGATTTACTATAGACAAGTTAAACAACTGAAATAAATCGAAACCAAACAAGTTCACTGCAGAAGAAGAACGAAGGATGTAAAATGACAAGTTTTGTTTGTCCTTTGTATGTTGCAAGAAGGCTGCACTGTCCTAACACAGGGATCTCTTGATCTGAATAGCTAGTTAACTTAACATTTGTGGCACGCAACGGTGGTGTGCCCAGCAGTTTGTAAGTGTCTTGATTGATCAGTGAAACTACAGCCCCGGTATCCAGCTGGAATGGTATCACTTTGCCATTAATGTCCAAGTCCACAAAAAGCTTATTGTCCTGCTGACAACAAGAGCGACTGTCTTGTGCAACATGAACTGACACTGGTACAAGATTACTTGCGACTTGACGGGAGTTCCGGCAATGTCGATGCATACTATTTGTGGGATGAACACACTCACTGGTAGAGAGAGTGGCACTGGGCGGAGTGGAATGAAGTACATGAATTTCCATGGGTGAAGTTTCGCGAGCCTGAGCATCCTTGGTTCGATTCCGATTCCGACACGAAGCAAAGGGCCTGGAATGGTTTTGAGCTTCCGATCTGAGCTTTTTCTGCCAAACACTCTGAACATGTCCTTTTTTATTACAGAAAAAGCAAATAGCTTCGCGTGACTGGCAATTCTCACGCAAATGTCTAGTAGCACACCGCGGGCATGATTATAGCACTGCATTTGCTTGTCGTCGCGGGACACGTGGCTGAGAGGCTGTCGGCAGCGGCGCGGCCGGGCGCGAGGGCTGTTTACTGCTCCGTGCAGCTCGCCCGGCAGGCCGGTTAACCTGACACATGGCTGGTGAAGTTTCAAATGATTCCTGAGCAGAGTCAAGTGTGTCCTGCCGATACAATATGTCCATCACTTGTTGAAGGGAGGGATTGACTAGTCTCAAAATCTGTTCCCTTATACGAACATCAGAAACGTTCTGTGCAATTGTATCACGTACCATAGTATCTGAATAAGGGAGTCCACATTGACACTCAAAAGCACAATCCCTAGTAAGGCCTTGTAAGGTTGGAACCCACTCCCAATTAGTCTGACCTGCCGTACGTTTTGTACGAAAGAAGGTATACCGTTTCTCAACTACATTGACTGATTCTTTGAAATATGCATCTAATGCAGACAAAATTTCTTTGTAGGACAGAGTTGCTACGTCGCATCGGGGAAATAATTTGACTATCACACGGTACGTGTTCACCCCGACTGATGATAACAAAAAAGGCTGCCGCTCGTTACCTTGAATTCTGCAGGCGGCGAGATGGAATCCAAATTGGCGTGACCACTCCGTCCAGCTTTCCGGTGCAGCATCAAAAGGTCGAAAAGTTGGTGCAACAGCGTGTTGTGGCTGCGTTAGCGGTGGAGCGGCGGCTGCAGCATCGTTTTGCATTGCACGTTGACCCTGGACGAGCTGTCCAAGGGCATCCAGTAATGCCTGCGTCTGCTGATTCTGTAAGCGATAAAATTCAGACAGTACATCTGGAAATTGTGGCGAAGCCATTACACAAGTAATCAGGGCAGTTTAGAGAAGAACGCGGTTTTGCCTCGTCGCCAATGTTGTGGTTGGCAAGAGAGCCAACAGCGTTTTACTAAATGAGGCCGAAATGCACGCGTTTTAGCTCACACAGGCTGGCGTGAGGTCTGGAACATGACAAGGAAATTAGAATTTAGAAAAACGGACGTAGCTGGCGGAATACTTAACTTTAATCCATTAATGACGGTACATGATTCACAATATCAATAGTAACTGATAATGGCGCCTTGCTAGGTCGTAGCAAATGACGTAGCTGAAGGCTAAGCTAAGCTATCGTCTCGGCAAATGAGAACGTAAGTAGGCAGTGAACCGTCGCTAGCAAAGTCGGCTGTACAACTGGGGCGAGTGCTAGGAAGTCTCTCTAGACCTGCCGTGTGGCGGCGCTCGGTCTGCATTCACTGATAGTGGCGACACGTGTGTCCGACATATACTACCGGACCGCGGCCGATTTAAAGGTTACCACCTAGCAAGTGTGGTATCTGGCGGTGACACCACACTTTGTACCGTGCATCTGTGACAGTGAAACTGAGATATATATATATCACATCGAGTATACTTAAATACCTCATGCAAAAGCCTTCCCCACGCTGTTGATAGTTCCCACAATAGATCAGAACTTGCTTCATTACTCAATTCATAAAAATAAACTAATTAACAGCACAACACAAAACAGATCACCGTACACCGTGCTACAATGCTGTGGGGCCTACACTGTATTATTATTATTGTTGTTGTTGTTATTAGTGTCATTGGTCAAACACAAAATATTGGCAACCTGAAGTCTTCCAGTTTTCACCAATCATGTGATTTACAAAGTGTAACTGAAAGTACAGAAGGATACAAGGGACAGGTGAAGCAAGCATCGCTGAGGAGAGGACTTGTACAGAGGAAGCATGTTTTGTAACAAGCGTCTACCCTTATTGTGGATGATTAGCTTTCTTTTCTGAGATTAGTTTCATCACTCTACGGACAGATTTGTTTGAAATAAACAGCACCAATCATCTCATTGATTCATCACTCCCAGGTTTAATAAAATATCTACAAAACTCAATACATAGCTTCCCTAATTTTAAAAATGCATGTGTTCAAAGAAAGTTCTTTTTTATTTTTGAAGTTAATAGTGGGAGGAAGAGGTCGGGGGGAGGGAGGTGGATAGAGGTAAGGTACCAGCTAATATCTGATTGCACTGAAGGGTGATGGTCACGGAAGTTTGGGAACCACTGCTCTACAGCAACGATTTATCTGTAGTAGGAGGTTAGCTTTCTGCTTCCTTGCAGGCTGGGCGCTTGACTTGTTTTCGTGAATATAAGATGTAGTACCGTAAATTAAATAAATCATTATTAGCTAACACTGAAATTAGTTATAATAAAAAACTATAAGCTAAGCATTTGTGGCGAGGCCAAGATTGTAAACCTGATATAGCATACATTTATTAACCATACTTACCTACATAAATTAGACATAAAACTTACACTTATAAACGATCCATAACGCTGATTAAGGGTGTGCGGTTACAAAGAGATATAAAGTTTAGCATCAAGGCAACAACGCATCAATAGAAATGTTTCAAGCTATCTGTGCTCGGTGCTCTGGAAACAAAATACAAATGAAAGAATGGGTTCTATAAGCGATACGTGATATTTCGAGAGCACTCTCGTGAATAATCAATCGTAAAATCCTATATAACGAGCTTAACAAACAGTTACACGTCGTTTTAACAACTGTATCTCTCTCCTGGGGCCATGTCATCTCCCTGCCCTGAAGATCCTCATATGAGGTTGTAACGACAACTGTACATATAATAATTTTTTTCTTTATGAATTTCTCTAAATTAGTGTGAAAAATGGTTGATTTAATTTCTTGCTCTTTTCGTGATGGTAAAGAAACTGTGAGTAACTTTTGAAATGAATATTATTAATTATGTTAGATTTCAAATGATGTGATAATCAAAAGAAAGTGTACTTAATGTTAAAACTATTGTAAAATGTGGAAATTGTAATTTAAACACTTGGTCCATACGTAGGTAATGCATTAGGATATGTGTAGTAGAAAACCTGTGGTGAATACCCTACCTGTAGGGGAGCGGGAAAAGGTGGAGGCAGGCGAGCGCGGGAAAACGCACACTGGGCGCGGTTCGACACAACGGGCTCAGTAGTCAGTCGGAGGCGAGCATCAGTAAGAGTCGGAGTTGTGAATCGGTCAGAGGAACACGTACTGTACCGAGGCGGCTACCCAGGAAAAGTGGATTCCATTGAGCCTCGGATGCACCGATTCCGACGACTACTTGGCATGGCTATATTCTGAGGCACTAAGTTGGAAAGATTACGACGCTAAGAAGAAGGAAAGTGCCTGTGTAGCGTGAGCCTTAGCCGCGCTTGTATGTGTGCCGTGCTGCCCGCTATCTCGCTGCCCGCCAACCGCCGCACCGACTTGTACAGGTCAAACATTTATTTCATCTTTAGAAGTGTATTTGTGTGGACCAGTGTCGAAAATGTTTCTAACCGTTCAATAATAACGTGACTTTTACCAGAATTGCCTTAGCCATGACTTATCCCGATCACTGACCTAGACAGGATCCTTACCTCGTATTGTGCAACCCGAGTATCCTGAACTGAAAGTTTATAATTGGTGTAAATGAGAATTATCAGCAGTCAAACTTTTGCTATAAAGAAATTTAAAAGTTCTGTGAATTATTGCAAATGTTGGTAAAGGACAAAAGTATGACTAAACTGAAAGAGAGTTTTTTGAATTGAGTTAGCGATGCTATTTAATTAACTTGAGACAGAACTAATGACAGTTAAATTATTCAGAAGTAAGACAAAAGAGTAGTTATCCATTGATTGATAAATTTGAGTGTTAATTTGCCTTTTAGTACTTAACAGTTTCAGTATAACGACCATAACAGTTTCAGCCCCCCCCCCCCCCTTCTCTTGTTCATTCTTTCAAACCTTGAAATGTGCTGATCATATTTGACCAGTAAATTTAAGTCCTTTATTGAACCTAAGTGTATTAGTGTTGTTTTCCCAATTTCAATAGTGACATTGTATGTGTGTTTTCAAAACTGTGCACTCTAGGAAAATCTATGCCCGATTTCAGTCTGATCAATATACGAAATGCAGTTCGTAATAATCATTGGTGTGTGGTGTTGTGTGAATTTAGCTCGTCCAAATTAGTACAAAAAGAGAAAGCTTTAGTTCAGAGGATTTTTCCGGGTCCAAACTTTGCCATATAACGCATCATTACTTCGTGTTACTATGCTTGTACATGCACCCACTTGTACAAGGAAAGAGAAAGCTTTAGTTCAGAGGATTTTTCCGGGTCCAAACTTTGCCATATAACGCATCATTACTACGTGTTACTATGCTTGTACATGCACCCACATGTACAAGGAAAAGCTCACTCATTGCCTAAGTAGGCTGGCGACCGAATCATTAATTATAGGTAGCATCTACTGTGTATACTTCTTGTCCAGGCGAACGAGCAAATATACTTTACATATGCTTGATGAATCACTGTAGTTATTGACTGATTACAAGTCCGATATTGCTTCTATTAGGTACACGCGGTCAATTTTTGTACTAAAATCCTTGGTTATAAGGTGAAGCCCGTGAACTTATTACAGTACAGGCTTTATACAGCTAACGCACGTCCGTTAAAGGGCGGGAGCGTTACACGTGGCTTCCCGGTGACAGGACTTCCAGTTGTTGTCGGTTACAAATTAACGTAAAGATCGATCAGTGGATGTCCAGTGGCACGAATAGCAATAAAAGTCAGTAAAGTAAACTGCAGTGAACGTCAAGTACGACAGTGTGTTGTAGTTGGCATTCGATATGGACGGGAATGTAGGCAGGGTAGATGCGCCGAGCGAAATGGAGAATGCGGCTGGCAGTAGTCGGAGTTTACGCGGCCAGATAACATATGGCATTAGCAGAAGACAATTGGCGTACATACAATACCACGAACACGTTAACGAACAGATTGAAATGGCGAGATCGCCTCGAACGCAGCAAGGAACGAAACAGGAAGTAGAGGGTGACTTTGTAGATGATAGTGGGTATGTGAATGAATCCACTGACATGTTTGAGTCACCACAGATAAAGAAAGAACCGAAAGAAACTTTTGAAGTAGGATCGGAACACACCGACTCCGTAGAACAAAACAGTGTGAACATTTTAAGCATGAACGATTTATTTGAACAATTAACTAAACAAATTGCAGGACAGAATGATCAACTTCAAAAACAAATTGTAGGACAGAGCGAGCAGATCAAAACACAGAATGATCAGCTTCAAAAACAAGTCGGCAATCAGGTTAATCAGCTTAAAACACACGTTGACGAGCAGCTCAAAACACAGAACGAACAGCTTAAAACACACGTTGACGAGCAACTCAAAAAACAGGTGGATCGGATTAAAGCACAGGTTGAAGGACAGGGAATTAAAATTAGTAAACAAATAGAACAGGTAGAACAAAAGGTGGGTAATTTAAGTTCTGTGGTAAATACTATGAAATTTGAAATTGACACCATTAACAAAAATATGGACACTATGCAGGGGGAAATTGTTAACATTAACAGTAGGTTCGATGTTGAAATTCTCAACATACAAGAGAAAGTAGAGCCCCTGGTAGAAACAAAAGTAGACGAAAAAGTTTTCGGTCTCAAAACTGAGATCGTAAACGAATGTCAACAAGGAATTTCACAGTTGAAAAGGGCAGTTTCAGACACTGAAAAAGATTTAGGCGAGAGAGTTACCGAATGTGAACAAAATTCTTCGAAACTTCAAGGCAAAATTTTTGACCTTGAGAATAAAATTAAAGATAGGCCTGGTGTTGTCTGTAATGGCACACCGATTACAAAGCTGTTAGAAGGCGAGGAACGCTTCGATCCAGCCAAGAAACATAACGGGTGGCATCCGTTAGATTTTATCAAAAATTGCGAGAGAGTATTTCCTGAGCACTTGTCTGATCAGGAAAAGATAAATGTTGTAATTAGCGCCTTAGCATGTGATGCTAAGCGCTGGGGAATAAATTTAAATACCGAACGAATGACGTTCGAAGAATTTAGGCAGAGATTTACGGAAGAATATTGGTCCGAACAAAAGCAGGATCATTTATGGCGCGAATTTATCATGGCCAAGCTTCATGATAACAGGGGCAGAAATTCTTTGAAAGATTTCTGCGAGCATTGGTACCGAAAATTGACACACTTAAGAGGTAGAAGATCAGATTCAGAAATTATCTGGGAGCTATACAAAAAGCTTCCAGAAGATTCAAAGAGATACGTAGGAAGCAATCATCGTAGCTTCCAAGCATTTCTAGAAAGGGTCGAAGACGAAGACCATTGGCGCGAAAGTCGTGCCAATTATCAAAATTTTGGTCATCGTAATAATCGTAATAATGACGAACGAAATGACGGCGATGGATTTCGCGTCAGTATAATACAGAGAGGAAGAGGCAGAGGAAGAGGTAGAGGAAATTATTCAGGTCGCGGTAGAGAGTATACCGCGCAAAATAATAACGACGCGGGAAACTAATTTCCGCGAACGTTGCGGGCCAAACGGAAGCGGACAATACATACCGGTCCCAATTTGAAAAAAGATACTGGACCGACCGTAATGTAATGAGACAGGCTAGGGACAGGAATGGAACGCCGCGGCGTGTGGTGACGAAACAAGCGTCAGCTGCGAGCCAGAATGAGTCATTTCTGCCACACAGAACGCTACAGGTTAACAGGCGAGTGGAGTATCAGAGGGCAACGGCCCAGCCTAGCAGAACATCTGTTAAGAAAGAAGCCGCTAGAAATACGGCAGCAGTAGATACGAATATAGCCGTCAGAGCTAATGAAAACTTTACGAGTAATAATTCCGTGGCAAAGGAAACGATAAAGGAAACTGTGAATACACAGAGAGATGCGGTTAGCAGTGTTTGCAATGAAATTAAAGGCGAGGATGAATTAGCAGAAGTAACTGATTGGCATGTGCAGATCGACGATCTGTACAAGGGCCTAAAGCAATGTGAGTGGGAGGATTTTAAGAAGGAGTATGAGGCAAAGAAATTAGTTAGTGGAAAAGGAGATAGTAGGGACGTCGATAAGGTGACGTGGCCCGAATTGGAAGAGGAGAGAATAAATAGCGCCGCGCAAAGTACGCGTGCCGCCAATAGGATGCAGATTAAGGATAGGAAGGATTTGGAGGATTAAATCCTCAGCATTGACGAAGAAATAACTTCTGCTAACAGTCCGCCAATGGTACAAGCTGCTACCGAGAGGCACCGTGGAGAAGGGGCAGATGATTACCTGAAAGTAATCAAAGTCCACGAGGATTACACCGAATATGAAGTCACAGTGGAAGTGAATAAAGCTGAGGATGAGGCCGTATTGCCAAAAGAGGAGATTGAGTTGAAATCCAAGCCTGACGACAATACAGAGGAGGAACTTAGTGCCTGTCTTAGAAAAGCTTTTATGTTAGAACCTGAAAGCGATCCGGAATGGTCGGATTCCGACGATAGTTCGGATGATGAAAGATACGCAAATACGGACGAAAATGAATGTACTAACTCTCCCTATTGTGCAAAAGTAGCGTACTTAAGTGAATCTGATGTTGAGGGAGAAAGTAGTGGTGATTCTAGTGAAGATGAATTTTTAGGTGTAGACGAAAGTAAATATACTTTTACTGAGAGAGGGTATGAGAAAATTAGTGAAAATTTTCCAGAGCAAGATACAGTAAATAGAAGTGGGCAAAAACCGAATGAATTATTTAGTAATGTAATACAGGGGCATAATTTGCAGGAACCTCCAGATGATACTATACTGGGGCACGCCTTAATAAATGTTTTGAAGGAATGTGAATTACAGGAACAAAAAGAACCACCTGATAAAATGATAGCAGAACAGGAAATGTTATACCTTGCTAAAGACTTTGAAATTTCAAAACCTAAAAAGTCACCTGATGAAACGAAACGTTGGCAAGATCTGAATGGCTTAGTGAAAGATGTAGAAAACAGGAGGCCTAAAAAGCCACCAGACTTAAGTGACTGTTTTATGAACCCTAAAAGACTGCCTTGTTAATAAAGAGACTGGGGGCAGGACACTGTATTCGTATATATTATTAGTATTATGCATGACTTTATTATTACTGTATCTCAGTGTTACCTGAAAGTGAATTATTGTTTTGTTGATTTGGAGTCTGGGGCAGATTTATATCGGATTTTGAGAATGTCATGAACACATTACATCATGAAACTACAGGATTTCCACCGGAAGAAATTTTGTTAGACAGAAGTAGTAAAAGTTTAATTGAAGAAAAACTAGAGTTTCCACCTTGTACAAGTTTGGGATTGGATCAAAAGAAAGAATTGGTGATAAAAAGGGCAAAGCAAAAAGCTGAATCTAGATCTAAAAGACACAATAAAAATTTAAAAGTTTCAAAATTTAAAATTGGAGATTATGTTCTTTTAAAAACCCACGAAAAGTCTAGTGAACTAAACCATGAAATTTCCAAATTTAAATATATTTATAATGGACCATATATAATACAGAATATTCCACACGACAATGCTTACTACCTGATCTACCCAAAATCCAAAAGACCTTTAAGTGTAAGAAATATTGTAGACCTGAAACTGTATGTTCCTAGAAATGAGTGATATAAGAATAATCAGAAAGCGACTTGCAGCAAATGTGCTGTATCTTATGCTGAACCCAAGTTATTCTAAATGTAACTAATCTTTGTAAATGTGTGTATACCCTTGAAAGTGTACTAATGTAGTTATGTGAGTTTCAGATTACCAGTTGTACTGTAACTTTAAAAATATATGGAGAAAGGGACTGAAATGAAAGGATAAATGCTATCAGCCAGATAAAAGATGGGACTGTCAAAAATGAAAATGGGCAGTGTATGAACCATGATATGAAGGACTGCCAAATACCAATGAGGGCAGATAAATAGTCGATGGAAAATTGTAAATATGATCCAGGAGATGTGATAATATGAAGTGAAAAGGACTGCCCAAATCCGCACAATAGGCAGCAAATATGTGTAGTTAATTTTTTTTTAATATATGTGTGTGTATTTTGTTTAGTAAGTAAGGAAATGGACTGCTATTCAAAGCAAGCAGCGACAAATTATCTTATAGTGTGTACAAAATATGCAATTGTTTTCGTAGTTAAATGTTTGTATTCCAAAATTTAAATTATTTCTTTGAGAAAATTAGAAGAATTAATTAAATTACTATTTTAGTAATGCTATGATGAGAAGTTGGACTGTGCAAAAGGCACTTGAGTAAATGATAAATAATTATTCTTGAAGTGTTAAAAGAGTGTAAACTTATATACAGGGAGTAGAAGGACATATGTAGTGTAAACCTTTTGGACATTAAAGTAAAGATTCAGAACCACTGTATAATTGTAAGATTAAGTGTTCCCATAAAATTTGGACTTAAGCAAAATTTTCTGGAAACAGGGGCATGTGTAACGACAACTGTACATATAATAATTTTTTTCTTTATGAATTTCTCTAAATTAGTGTGAAAAATGGTTGATTTAATTTCTTGCTCTTTTCGTGGTGGTAAAGAAACTGTGAGTAACTTTTGAAATGAATATTATTAATTATGTTAGATTTCAAATGATGTGATAATCAAAAGAAAGTGTACTTAATGTTAAAACTATTGTAAAATGTGGAAATTGTAATTTAAACACTTGGTCCATACGTAGGTAATGCATTAGGATATGTGTAGTAGAAAACCTGTGGTGAATACCCTACCTGTAGGGGAGCGGGAAAAGGTGGAGGCAGGCGAGCGCGGGAAAACGCACACTGGGCGCGGTTCGACACAACGGGCTCAGTAGTCAGTCGGAGGCGAGCATCAGTAAGAGTCGGAGTTGTGAATCGGTCAGAGGAACACGTACTGTACCGAGGCGGCTACCCAGGAAAAGTGGATTCCATTGAGCCTCGGATGCACCGATTCCGACGACTACTTGGCATGGCTATATTCTGAGGCACTAAGTTGGAAAGATTACGACGCTAAGAAGAAGGAAAGTGCCTGTGTAGCGTGAGCCTTAGCCGCGCTTGTATGTGTGCCGTGCTGCCCGCTATCTCGCTGCCCGCCAACCGCCGCACCGACTTGTACAGGTCAAACATTTATTTCATCTTTAGAAGTGTATTTGTGTGGACCAGTGTCGAAAATGTTTCTAACCGTTCAATAATAACGTGACTTTTACCAGAATTGCCTTAGCCATGACTTATCCCGATCACTGACCTAGACAGGATCCTTACCTCGTATTGTGCAACCCGAGTATCCTGAACTGAAAGTTTATAATTGGTGTAAATGAGAATTATCAGCAGTCAAACTTTTGCTATAAAGAAATTTAAAAGTTCTGTGAATTATTGCAAATGTTGGTAAAGGACAAAAGTATGACTAAACTGAAAGAGAGTTTTTTGAATTGAGTTAGCGATGCTATTTAATTAACTTGAGACAGAACTAATGACAGTTAAATTATTCAGAAGTAAGACAAAAGAGTAGTTATCCATTGATTGATAAATTTGAGTGTTAATTTGCCTTTTAGTACTTAACAGTTTCAGTATAACGACCATAACAGTTTCAGCCCCCCCCCCCCCTTCTCTTGTTCATTCTTTCAAACCTTGAAATGTGCTGATCATATTTGACCAGTAAATTTAAGTCCTTTATTGAACCTAAGTGTATTAGTGTTGTTTTCCCAATTTCAATAGTGACATTGTATGTGTGTTTTCAAAACTGTGCACTCTAGGAAAATCTATGCCCGATTTCAGTCTGATCAATATACGAAATGCAGTTCGTAATAATCATTGGTGTGTGGTGTTGTGTGAATTTAGCTCGTCCAAATTAGTACAAAAAGAGAAAGCTTTAGTTCAGAGGATTTTTCCGGGTCCAAACTTTGCCATATAACGCACCATTACTACGTGTTACTATGCTTGTACATGCACCCACTTGTACAAGGAAAAGCTCACTGATTGCCTAAGTAGGCTGGCGACCGAATCATTAATTATAGGTAGCATCTACTGTGTATACTTCTTGTCCAGGCGAACGAGCAAATATACTTTACATATGCTTGATGAATCACTGTAGTTATTGACTGATTACAAGTCCGATCTTGCTTCTATTAGGTACACGCGGTCAATTTATGTACTAAAATCCTTGATTATAAGGTGAAGCCCGTGAACTTATTACAGTACAGGCTTTATACAGCTAACGCACGTCCGTTTAAGGGCGGTAGCGTTACAAGGTGACATGTCGTCCGACCAACCGCTTCTTCATGATCGAAATAAGATTGAAGTACCAATTTCGGATTGCATGGATACTTATCCATCTCCTTCCACTTGAATTGTTGAAGAATTTGAAAAGGGCAACATCGTGATAACAGCATGATTCTCCGTTTGGTTTCAATAGATGTGCACAGTCGGATCTGCTGTTGACACCGACAACAAATTAACTGCAGCAAAACATTGAAACACCATTTCATTTCATTTATTGCATTTATGAAACCTGCTGGCTATTTTCAAAAGCAGCTCTTACATTTTACAATTTTATACGTTACCGTACACTGTTCCATATTTCTATCAAAATCTGTTTTGAGCATTAAAGCAAGAGTAACAATAATAAGTTATTGCTGGAAAGAGGAAGAAAAGAATTTGTTAATTTAAGAAGAAGATCGACAGACAGTAAAATCTTTGCAAATTACATACGAAAGCTGATATCCCTTCACGGAAAATATGCAACTAGAGGACAAGGAGCCCTTTAGTGGAAACCGAAGGAACTCATATAAGGATTGACTGAAATAAACTTTATAGATATTACTAAATTCGGATGAAAGGAGTACAGTAACGGCAATATTTTTCTAATATTAACTGCCTGGATATGTAGTATTGAAATAATAATCTATCTAAAAAGTACTTACCCCGCTACTGGGCCCATTCCTAACATCACCGAGACTGTGGCTGGAACTTCTGTCTGCAGTTTCATAGATGTGGCAGTTCTCTATTCTCTCGAGCATAGTTGAGATAAGTCGATGAAGTAGGTAGACTCAATGAAGTCGATGCAGCTAGCTGCTGCTGAAAACTTCTTTTAAGCTGGTGCGAAATCGTCATTTCAAAATACCATAAGTTCTCGATTCACCTTCTATTCAGAGTGCAACCATGGCAACAAATTGCCAGAATACTTTTGTATAATAACTACATCGTGATCGTGACACCTGAATGAGTACTCCTTTATGAAGACAGAGAAAGCACAAGTTGTTTTCGACAGAAGGCTACTAACGAAAGTGGCTACGTCACCCTCTTGCTATGTTTCACACTATAGAGAAACAGTATACACTGACCAGCCAAAACATTTAACCACCTGTCTAATAGCTTGTTTGTCTACCTTTGGAACGAAATACGTCACTTAATCTGTGTATCAAGGACCCGACAGTTTATTGGTCGGTTTGTGGAGGTATGTGGCGTTAGATGTCTACGCACAGGTCACGCAATTCGCGTAAATAACGTACCGCTTATATGTGTATTTCGTTATGGCTCCGGAAACCGACCCAGATGGGTTCCATAGGACTTACATCAGGTGAATTTAATCCCCGTTAAGTCAACGGGCTCCTCAAACCACTGTACCAAGGTTCTGGCTCCGAACCATTTACAGCTGTACTGCTGAAAGATTACATCACCGTCAGGGAAGACATCAAGCATCAAGGGATGTAGATGGCGTTTCAGATTACTATCACAGGTCCTTTGCAAGCGCAGTAGAATGTCTCCCTTAGCATAATACTACTTCCACCAGCTTGCGTCCGTGGAACACTGAAGGTGTCGAGTCACCATCCACCTCCATGACGATGACGGCATTTCTGGAGACGACCATCGACCTAACGTAGTAAAAACGTGATTCACCCGAAGAGCCGACACGCTGCCATTGATTGCCGGTCAAATCTCGATGGTCCCGCGCCCACTGCAATCGTAGTTGAGTCAACATGTGAACACGTAAGGGTGGTCTGCTGCAGAGCTCCATGTTCAGCAATGTACGATGAACGATGTGCTCCGAAACGCTTGTGTGGGCATCAGCATTGTGCTCTTTCGGCAGAGATGCCACAGATCATTATCTGTCCTACTTTAGAGAGCATACAAGCTTCCGAACCCACGTTCTGTGAAGAGTCGTGGATATCCGACCATTTAAAGCCTAATGGTAGTTTCACTGTCCTTCTACCTCTTTCCGTAATTACTCACGACAGTAGCACGTGAACATTCCATCTTCGCCGTTTTCGAGATGCTCGTTCACAGGCTGTGCGTAATAATAATCTGCCCTTTGTCAAAGTCGCTTATCTCAAAGGATTTCCCCATTTGCAGCCCATATCTTCTCTAGGGTGATCCCCCCGTGTGTGATCCGCTAACATACATTTGATACCGAGTCACACGACAGCCACGCCACCAGGCAGCATCCAGTGTCGCGGTGGGCGGTAGTCATAATGCGTAAGTGTATATGTCATTTCTGTGAGTACATTAACTTGCTCCACGGTGTTCTAATCCCCAAAATCCCCTGCTGTAATTGCGTAGGTAATTACAGAGTGTGGGCAGAACATCGTTTACACTGACCCAGTACAATGCAGAACCACAAGTTTTCTCATAAATAGCTGACTGCTCCTGGTGTCGACGCATGTAATTTCCTTCTACAGGTTGGTAACACAGCCCTCCACATGCAACAATTCTTGAGGAACAACTTGCGGTGTTATCATGTCTGATACAGTAATGTTGCACAGCAGGAACACACCGTATCTCATTCTAATTATTTAATTACTTAGGCAGTAGGGTCCGCAACGGCGCCGCTATATGCTATCCAAGTTATTTGTGATCTGATGTGAGTGAAATGCAGTGTAGCTGTGCACTTGTGACGGTGTGTTGCCACCTAGTGTCACGTTGCGTGCTATCTTTCAAACAGTGAACCTGTTTACCAATAAGTAAAAGGGTGTTATGAAAAGTAATGCGTCCAAATTACATAAAATAAACTTTATTAACATCATACACCTTTATTCTCCATGTCTACATATTTGCAGTCCTCTGCCGCTAGAGGGCTCAGAACTGTAGTGTATAGCATGGTAGTGTGTAATGTAACTATGTCGGTGCTTAAGAAACAGCTTGCTGTAATTGAGTTTCGAATTCGAAGAGTTAGTCCACACAATGGAGCAACCTCTCCTTCTGCACGACACTGCCAGACCACACGTGAGCTGTGCGACATCTGCACCAAGTTTAGTGGGTTGCGTGTTCCATTGCTCAGTCGCACATTACGGTAGCCGTTATGATGTGGAACGTGTCAAGTGCACAAGAAATGCACATATGAAACAAGGCTTTTTAATATATATACAGGGTGGTCCATTGATCGTGAGCGGGCCAAATATCTCACGAAATAAGCGTGAAACGAAAAATCTACAAAGAACGAAACTTGTCTAGCTTGAACGAGGAAACCAGATGGCGATATGGTTGGCCCGCTAGATGGCGCTGCCATGGGTCAAACGGATATCAACTGCGTTTTTTTAAAATAGGAACCCCCATTTTTTTTATTACATATTCGTGTAGTTCGTAAAGAAATATGAATGTTTTAGTTGGACCACTATTTCGCTTTGTGATAGATGGCGCTGTAATAGTCACAAACATATGGCTGACAATTTTAGACAAACAGTTGGTAACAGGTAGGATTTTTAAATTAAAATACAGAATTTAGGTACGTTTTAACATTTTATATCGGTTGTTCCAATGTAATACATGTACCTTTGTAAACTTATTATTTCTGAGAACGCATGCTGTTACATTAATGCAATAAATGCTCAAAATGATGTCCGTCATCCTCAATGCATTTGGCAATACGTGTAACGACATTCCTCTCAACAGCGAGTAGTTCGCCTTCCGTAATGTTAGCACATGCATTCCCAATGCGCTGACGCATGTTGTCAGGCGTTGTCGGTGAATCACGATAGCAAATATCCTTCAGCTTTCGCCACAGAAAAAAATCTGTGGACGTCAGATCCGGTGAAAGTTCTGGCCGTGGTATGGTGCTTCGACGACCAATCCACCTGACATGAAATGTGCTATTCAATACCGCTTCAAGCGCACGCGAGCTATGTGCCGGACATCCATCATGTTGGAAGTACATCGCCATTCTATCATGCAGTGAAACATCTTTTAGCAACATCGGTAGAACATTACGTAGGAAATCAACATACATTGCACCATTTAGATTGCCATCGATAAAATGGGGGCCAATTATCCTTCCTCCCATAATGCCGCACCATACATTAACCCGGCTAGGTCGCCGATGTTCCAATTGTCGCAGCCACTGTGGATTTTCCATTGTCCAATAGTGCATGTTATGCTGTTTTACGTTACCGCTGTTGGTGAATGACGCTTCGTCGCTAAATAGAACGCGTTCAAAAAATCTGTCATCGTCCCGTAATTTCTCTTGTTTCCAGTGGCAGAACTGTACATGACGTTCAAAGTCGTCGTCCTGGTGCATAGAAATATAGAACGGGTGCAATAGATGTTGCTGTAGCATTCTCAACACCGACGTTTATCAGATTCCCGATTCTCGCGCAATTTGTCTCCTACTGATGTGCGGATTAGCCGTGATAACAGCTAAAACACCTACTTGGGCATCATTATTTGTTGCAGGTCTGGTTGACGTTTCACATGTGGCTGAACACTTCCTGCTTCCTTAAATAACGTAACTATCCGGTGAACGGTCCGGAAACTTGGATGATGTCGTCCAGGATACGGAGCAGCATACATAGCATACGCCCGTTGGGCATTTTGATCGCAATAGCCATACATCAAGACGATATCGATCTTTTCCGCAATTGGTAAACGGTCCATTTTAACACAGGTAGTGTATCACGAAGAAAATACCGTCCGCACTGGCGGAATGTTACGTGATACCACGTACATATACGTTTGTGGCTAGTACAGCGCCATCTATCACAAAGCGAAAAAAGTGATCCAACTAAAACATTCATATTTCTTTACATACTAAACGAATTTGTAATAAAAAATGGGGGTTCCTATTTTTAAAAAAAACGCAGTTGATATCCGTTTGACCAATGGCAGCGCCATCTGGCGGGCCAACCATAGCGCCATCTGGTCTCCCCCTTTAATCTGCACGAGTTTCGTTCTTTGTAGTTTTTGCGTTTGATGATTATTTCGTGAGATATTTGGCCGAGTCACAATCAATGGACCACCCTGTATATTAAAGTACAGTGTTAAGGATTAATACTTCTATTATTTATCCCATTCCCTTAAATGGCACAACATGCATGCACATGCTATATTTATAGATTTATTTACTCCTATTCAAGAATTCATCTATGGTATAGAAGGAGTTGTCAAGGAGATATGATTTCAATTTATTTTTGAAGTTATTACTACTGTCTATCAGACATTTTATTTCATCTGGTCATTTGCAAAAAGTTTTATAGCATCATATTTTACTCCTTTCTGTGCCAAAGACAGGTTGAGCAAAGGGTAGTGCAAGTCTTCCTTTTTTCTGGTATTATAATCATGAATGTCACTGTTGTTTGTAAAATGGCCCATGTTGTTGTGAACAAATTTCATTGTGAGGCTGTTGTAAGAAATCCCAATCTTCTAAAAAAGATGCCTACAAAATGTGTGACTATGAACCCCACACATCAGAGAGTGAAAGTATGCAAAGTATGTTAGCTTAATAATTTCTATAACTTCAAAATTGCCAATTATTCTGTTTGCAAATGTTGCTGAATCTAGTCGCTTTAGAAGATCAAAAATATCAATTTTCCAATTAAGATTCTCATCCATATGTACACCCAAAAACTTAGTATGGTCTACCCTGTCTACTGACTTCTGTTGATGTGTTATATTTATTGTAGGAACTGTAGTTTTTGCAGCAGAAATTGGACGTGATGTGTTTTTTTTTTCAAAGTTTAAAGCAAGCCCATTTGCAGAAAACCAATAAATGACTTTTCCAAAGACCTTAATTCTATGATTTTCAATTGGAGCTTCTTTCACTAGATTAATAATGATGCTTGTATCATCAGCAAACAGTGTCAGGTCAGCTTCTTGTTTCAGATAAGAAGGGAGGTCGTTCATATACACTCCTGGAAATGGAAAAAAGAACACATTGACACCGGTGTGTCAGACCCACCATACTTGCTCCGGACACTGCGAGAGGGCTGTACAAGCAATGATCACACGCACGGCACAGCGGACACACCAGGAACCGCGGTGTTGGCCGTCGAATGGCGCTAGCTGCGCAGCATTTGTGCACCGCCGCCGTCAGTGTCAGCCAGTTTGCCGTGGCATACGGAGCTCCATCGCAGTCTTTAACACTGGTAGCATGCCGCGACAGCGTGGGCGTGAACCGTATGTGCAGTTGACGGACTTTGAGCGAGGGCGTATAGTGGGCATGCGGGAGGCCGGGTGGACGTACCGCCGAATTGCTCAACACGTGGGGCGTGAGGTCTCCACAGTACATCGATGTTGTCGTCAGTGGTCGGCGGAAGGTTCACGTGCCCGTCGACCTGGGACCGGACCGCAGCGACGCACGGATGCACGCCAAGACCGTAGGATCCTACGCAGTGCCGTAGGGGACCGCACCGCCACTTCCCAGCAAATTAGGGACACTGTTGCTCCTGGGGTATCGGCGAGGACCATTCGCAACCGTCTCCATGAAGCTGGGCTACGGTCCCGCACACCGTTAGGCCGTCTTCCGCTCACGCCCCAACATCGTGCAGCCCGCCTCCAGTGGTGTCGCGACAGGCGTGAATGGAGGGGCGAATGGAGACGTGTCGTCTTCAGCGATGAGAGTCGCTTCTGCCTTGGTGCCAATGATGGTCGTATGCGTGTTTGGCGCCGTGCAGGTGAGCGCCACAATCAGGACTGCATACGACCGAGGCACACAGAGCCAACACCCGGCATCATGGTGTGGGGAGCGATCTCCTACACTGGCCGTACACCACTGGTGATCGTCGAGGGGACACTGAATAGTGCACGGTACATCCAAACCGTCATCGAACCCATCGTTCTACCATTCCTAGACCGGCAAGGGAACTTGCTGTTCCAACAGGACAATGCACGTCCGCATGTATCCCGTGCCACCCAACGTGCTCTAGAAGGTGTAAGTCAACTACCCTGGCCAGCAAGATCTCCGGATCTGTCCCCCATTGAGCATGTTTGGGACTGGATGAAGCGTCGTCTCACGCGGTCTGCACGTCCAGCACGAGCGCTGGTCCAACTGAGGCGCCAGGTGGAAATGGCATGGCAAGCCGTTCCACAGGACTACATCCAGCATCTCTACGATCGTCTCCATGGGAGAATAGCAGCCTGCATTGCTGCGAAAGGTGGATATACACTGTACTAGTGCCGACATTGTGCATGCTCTGTTGCCTGTGTCTATGTGCCTGTGGTTCTGTCAGTGTGATCATGTGATGTATCGGACCCCAGGAATGTGTCAATAAAGTTTCCCCTTCCTGGGACAATGAATTCACGGTGTTCTTATTTCAATTTCCAGGAGTGTATATCAAGAACTGAAGGGGACCCATGATTGAACCCTGTGGAACACCTAATGTAATTTCACCCCAGTTAGATGAAGTGGCAAACTTATTTAAGTCACTTGACCATGTATAGAAACTTTTTGTTTTCTGTTCTGTAGGTATCACATAAACCACTCATATGCTATTCCATTTTTACCATAGAATTGTAATTTCTGTAACATAACGTCATGATTCACACAACCAAATGCTTTGGACAAGTCACAGAAAATTCCTATTGGTGGCTTTTTACTATTTAAAGACTCTATTATGTGGACAGTGAAACCGTATATTGCTGTCTCAGTGGACGGCATTTTTGAAATCTGAACTGTGATGTCCTAAGTATCCCATTACTGTTGAGATGGCTAACCACTCTTGAGTACATTATTTTCTTGGAGTTTTTGAAAATGTTGTAAGCAAGGATACTGGCTGGTAATTATTGACATCTGTGGCGTCCTCCTTTATGTAGAGGGGCCTGTCTGGAAAAATACCCCGAATCAGTGATGCATTACATATGTGGCTCAGAACATCAGCTGTAATTGCTCCATGTTGTTTTAATATCTTATTACAGACGTCATCTACTCCAACAGAACAATTATTTTTCAAAGCTTTAATAATTTTACTTCTTTCATAAGGGGTTGTTAGGTGAAACTTCATCAGACTAAATTTTTTCGAAACTGACTCTTCTCCTGTGTACTGCCTGGCTTTTTCTTTTGAGCTATTCTCGCCAATGTTTTCTCCTACTCTTACGAAATGGTTGTTAAATACATTAGCTACTTGTGTACTGTTGGTTAGGATGGTCTCATTCTCTTTAGTAGTTGGGGTTGTTTGCAGGAGGAGACCAAACAGCGAAGTCATCGGTCTTATCTGAGTAGGGAAGGATGGGAAAGAAAGTCGGCCGTGCCCTTTCAAAGGAACCATCCCGGCATTTGCCTGGAGGGATTTAGGAAAATCACGGAAAACCTAAATCAGGATGGCCGGACGCGGGATTGAACCGTCGTCCTCCAGATCTCTTTAGTAGTAATACTACTTACCCCAGAGGCTACTTTTCCTGTCTCCTTTCTAACAACATTCAATATTGATCTGATTTTATTGCTGGTGTTGTTAATTTCTTCTCTAACATACATATTTCTTATTTTCCTTACAAGTTTTCGCAGTGTGTTACCATAATTTTTACAGTATAAAACTATTTCTGGATCTTTACTAGTTCTTGCTGTCTCATACAGTTTTCTTTTTCTTTCTGAAGACACTTTAATACCTGTAGTAATCCAAGTTTTCTTTGAAAAGTACATGGTGTTACACTTGGTAATTTTCTTTGGAAAAATAATGTTCAAAAATGGATATAAATTTATCAATAAGTATGTTGCATTTATCATTAGTATTTGGCTCATTATAAATTTTGTGTTAGCTGAAAAGCCAACACCGTTTTACGAGGGAAGACCGAAATGCACGCGTTTTAGCTCACGCAGGCTGGCGTGAGGAGGGAAGAACTATACTGACGTGAGGTCTGGAAAATGACAAGGAATGAGAATTCAGAAAGCGGACATAATTAGTTTGATACTTAACTTTAATCCATTAATGATAAACGTCGCTCTTGACGGTACATGAGTCACAATATTATCTGTTCAGAATACATTCTTGAAGATAGTACTTATAGTAACTGAATATGGCGCCTTGCTAGGTCGTAGCAAATGACGTAGCTGAACGCTACGCTAAACTGTCGTCTCTGCAAATGACAGCGTATGTAGACAGAATGCTAGGGAGTCTCTCTAGGCTAGACCGGCCGTGTGGTGGCGCTCGGTCTGCAATCACTGATAGTGGCGACACACGGGTCCGACGTATACTAATGGGTCGCGGCCGATTTAAAGGCTACCACCTAGCAAGTGTGGTGTCTGGCGGTGACACCACAATATACATCTCCCCAATTAACATTTCTTTAACTTTCTCTGAAGTGCTCTATAGATAATGGGTTGAGTAACCTCACGCTTTTAGTTAACGGTTTCTGAACTGTACACCCTGTTAGGTTATGTAAGTTAATCAGTTGTGTATCATGGTCTGACAATCCATTATCCACAGGGAAAGCATGTGTTTGTTTTACATCCTCTTTCTGTACAAAAACATTATCTATTAGAGTACTACTGTCTTGAGCTACATGTGTAGGGAAATTCACCACTGATTCTAAGTTATATGTTGTTAACTTCACTTTTCCTATTAGAGTTACTTAGAAAGTTTACACTGAAATCACCACAAATTAATAACTTCTTCTTTTTTCTGAAAGACAGCATAATAGGGAGCCAAACGTTTTAATGAATAGCTCCCAGTCTCCTAATGGAAACCTGTACACTATTGCTAATATCAATACTACATTGTCTAACTGAAGTTCACATGCACAAACCTCAAAGTGCTGATCAACACAAAATTTGCTTACTTCTACAGTTTCGTATTCATACACTTGTTTTATGAAAATGGCAACTCCTCCTTTATCAATCCTAGATCTACATGTGTAAGATGCTAAATTATACCAATTTATACTGACACAATCCATCGCCACAGTTACATGGTGTTCAGAGAGACAGAGTATATCAATCTCATTCTTATTTTTGAGATCATCTAAACACAGTAATAGCTCATTTACTTTATTTTTTATTCCCCTGATATTTTTATGAAGTAAGTTGATACTGCCCTTAGCTTTGCACCTATTTACTGTACATGAAGTTTCTTTTATTCTATTGATCTTGATTGTTGTCTGTCTGGACTCTGGCTTTAACCTAAAAAACCTGTCTGTCTGGACCCATTAACCACAGGAATCACCCCTTGTGTTACTGTGGCCCCCCTTACAGTTTCTGCTAATAGAGAAACTAACTGACACTGTCATTGATCATCCTCCACACAGTCCCCACTTGGCCCCAACCGATTTTCATCTGTATCCAAAACTTAATGATCACATTCGGGGACTTCACTTTGATGAAGTGTTGCAAGCCGAGGTGAGGCTTTGGCTCCGTCAATAAAATCAAATATTCTATATAAACAGTATCTACAAATTGGTCTCTCGCAAGGAGAGATGTATTTGCTGCCATGGTGACTATGTAAATTAATAAATATGTAGGCATGAAGACTAAAGGTGTGGAATGTTAATAACGGTTGTTTTATTTAAAAAGGTAGGAGGGTTTTTCGCATTAAAAGTTTTGAGGCATTACTTTTCAGCATCACTTCGTAATGATGTTGTCACTTGAGGAAGCGTGTTTGCCTTTAGAATAATTTTATTGGATAGGATTAAGATGCTGTACAAAATAAAAGGAAAAATTTAACTCGATCCAGTAATTGCATATATCTCATGGAAAGTAGCTTGAAAGACACCTCTTGAGACCGTAGGTAAATTTCTCTGAGCTGTCTCTTTAGTGGTCCACAAAGCAACCACTGCGGTTGCTAGAGGACGATGAGAAATTATCTTCCATCCGGTCGTATCCCAAAGATACAAGGTGTTTCAGAAAAATTAATCGGAATTCACAAAACTGAGGTAGAAACATGGGAACGCGCGCGGTAGCCGCGCGGTCTAGGGCGCCTTGTCACGGTCCGTGCGGCTCCCTCCTTCGGAGATTCGAGTCCTCCCTCGGGCATGGGTGAGTGTGTTGTCCATAGCGTAAGTTAATTTCAGTTTGATTTCAGTAGCGTGTAGGCTTAGGGACCGTTGACCTAAGTAGTTTGGCCCATACGACCCTACAAAAAATTCAAATAGTTCAAATGGCTCTGAGCACTATGGGACTTAACATCTGAGGTCATCAGTCCCCTAGAACCTAGAACTACTTAGACCTAACTAACCCAAGGCTATCACACACATCCGTGCCCGAGGCAGGATTCGAAAAAAAAAAAAAAACCTGGATGAACTTTATCTGACGCATATGACTACAAAGTTTTTATTTTCAAAAGGACCATTCGCTTTTATAAAAGTATGCACATAAAACACTGCGATACTCTTTTCAGTTACCTTTAGGATTAAAGGTGTCATTTATCTTTCAAAAAAGTTAAACATTCCCTCCATCGGAAATGAGCATTGACGGCTTCCTTCTTTCAAATCCCCCGCCTTGCACACTAGAGAACTAGCGGTATGCTGCTAGAGAGAGCGCCTTCGCACTAGGGGGGGGGGGGGGGGGGACGGATCGGCGGTTTCGGTCAGCGCCTGTGCAGTTTGCGGCATCAAATCGTCTCAGCTCCGCTCGGAGTGATGGGCTGTGTCGTGCCCGGATCTGGTCACACTGGCCATTACGATTTGGTACGTGGTCTGCTGATACGGCGTTTCTTCCTAGAAAATATACATTTCGAAATTAGAATGGAGTCTATATTCTTGTAAATGACATGAAAAACTCTAGCTTTAGCTAAACATATGTTATCCCCAGGTGTGCATTACTTCAGTGACCTTGGTCCTTTGTGTCCAGAATTAATTTAATTTGTGTGTTTGAGTCATTTTCCTCTCATTTCGGGATTCAGTTTTTATGGATTAAAGTACAGAGAGTCTGGCGTTATGGAGAGTCTGATTAATTAGATGCTTTGGCTTTTGGATTATGAGATTCAAAAAATTCAAATGGCTCTGAGCACTATGGGACTCAACTGCTGTGGTCATAAGTCCCCTAGAACTTAGAACTACTTAAACCTAACTAACCTATGGACATCACACAACACCCAGCCATCACGAGGCAGAGAAAATCCCTGACCCCGCCGGGAATCGAACCCGGGAACCCGGGCGTGGGAAGCGAGAAAGCTACCGCACGACCACGAGATGCGGGCATTATGAGATCACCGTGCTGTCCGTTGGCCCAGTGAGCTTGGAGCTGGTTAATCACGTTAGACGGCCTAAGTCAGGAGAAGACAATGTTGTTGGTGTCTGTGTTTGTTTCCTGTCGCGGTACCTTGCCTGCAGCTGCTAAGCAGAATTAAGGGGACTGCAATGCCTGAGCTGTGGCTTTAGTAATCGCATGCTCAGCTGTAAATCTGTCAGGGCAAAAGTATTTAACATTGTGTAAATGATTGGTAATTCAGAGTGTGGAGAACTGTTCACTTCGGTGGATGTCGCGCCTGCTAAGGAAACCTCTTCCTGTCTGAACGGCCGATTATGGGACATTGTGAAAGGGGCCTGTGGTGCTACAACTTAGTCGCTGCCTTAGTTTGTTCAGCCCTAAGGCTGTCGTGACACTCTCAGACATCGAATCTGTTGGCCCTCTAGTTCTCTTGTGAAGCGGCCGCCTCCGTGTATCGGCTCCGATATCGTCTTCGCCGAGCCTGCCGCCTCCTACATCACCTCAAGCAGCAAGCAATAAAATTAATGTAACTTTGTTGCGGGATTCTGCCACAATAATTGTAATATTTTGTTTCATTCTCCCTTTTTTTAAAAGGCATATCATCCGATCTCATGTTTTAATTAATGCGAATTTAAGAGATTCACTCGGTTGGATTAATTGGATTAATGAACTTCCCCCATGAACCATGGACCTTGCCGTTGGTGGGGAGGCTTGCGTGCCTCAGCGATACAGATGGCCGTACCGTAGGTGCAACCACAACGGAGGGGTATCTGTTGAGAGGCCAGACAAACATGTGGTTCCTGAAGAGGGGCAGCAGCCTTTTCAGTAGTTGCAGGGGCAACAGTCTGGATGATTGACTGATCTGGCCTTGTAACATTAACCAAAACGGCCTTGCTGTGCTGGTACTGCGAACGGCTGAAAGCAAGGGGAAACTACAGCCGTAATTTTTCCCGAGGACATGCAGCTTTACTGTATGATTAAATGATGATGGCGTCCTCTTGGGTAAAATATTCCGGAGGTAAAATAGTCCCCCATTCGGATCTCCGGGCGGGGACTACTCAAGAGGACGTCGTTATCAGGAGAAAGAAAACTGGCATTCTACGGATCGGAGCGTGGAATGTCAGATCCCTTAATCGGGCAGGTAGGCTAGAAAATTTAAAAAGGGAAATGGATAGGTTAAAGCTAGATATAGTGGGAATTAGTGAAGTTCGGTGGCAGGAGGAACAAGACTTTTGGTCAGGTGATTACAGGGTTATAAATACAAAATCAAATAGGGGTAATGCAGGAGTAGGTTTAATAATGAATAAAAAAATAGGAGTGCGGGTTAGCTACTACAAACAGCATAGTGAACGCATTATTGTGGCCAAGATAGACACAAAGCCCATGCCTACTACAGTAGTACAAGTTTATATGCCAACTAGCTCCGCAGATGATGAAGAAATTGATGAAATGTATGACGAGATAAAAGAAATTATTCAGGTAGTGAAGGGAGACGAAAATTTAATAGTCATGGGAGACTGGAATTCGTCTGTAGGAAAAGGGAGAGAAGGAAACATAGTAGGTGAATATGGATTGGGGGGAAGAAATGAAAGAGGAAGCCGCCTTGTAGAATTTTGCACAGAGCATAACTTAATCATAGCTAACACTTGGTTCAAGAATCATAAAAGAAGGTTGTATACGTGGAAGAATCCTGGAGATACTAATAGGTATCAGATAGATTATATAATGGTAAGACAGAGATTTAGGAACCAGGTTTTAAATTGTAAGACATTTCCAGGGGCAGATGTGGATTCTGACCACAATCTATTGGTTATGAACTGCAGATTGAAACTGAAGAAACTGCAAAAAGGTGGGAATTTAAGGAGATGGGACCTGGATAAACTGAAAGAACCAGAGGTTGTAGAGAGTTTCAGGGAGAGCATAAGGGAACAATTGACAGGAATGGGGGAAAGAAATACAGTAGAAGAAGAATGGGTAGCTCTGAGGGATGAAGTAGTGAAGGCAGCAGAGGATCAAGTAGGTAAAAAGACGAGGGCTAATAGAAATCCTTGGGTAACAGAAGAAATATTGAATTTAATTGATGAAAGGAGAAAATATAAAAATGCAGTAAATGAAGCAGGCAAAAGGGAATACAAACGTCTCAAAAAAGAGATCGACAGAAAGTGCAAAATGGCTAAGCAGGGATGGCTAGAGGACAAATGTAAGGATGTAGAGGCTTGTCTCACTAGGGGTAAGATAGATACTGCCTACAGGAAAATTAAAGAGACCTTTGGAGAGAAGAGAACCACTTGTATGAATATCAAGAGCTCAGATGGCAACCCAGTTCTAAGCAAAGAAGGGAAGGCAGAAAGGTGGAAGGAGTATATAGAGGGTTTATACAAGGGCGATGTACTTGAGGACAGTATTATGGAAATGGAAGAGGATGTAGATGAAGATGAAATAGGAGATAAGATACTGCGTGAAGAGTTTGACAGAGCACTGAAAGACCTGAGTCGAAACAAGGCCCCGGGAGTAGACAACATTCCATTAGAACTACTGACGGCCTTGGGAGAGCCAGTCATGACAAAACTCTACCATCTGGTGAGCAAGATGTATGAGACAGGCGAAATACCCACAGACTTCAAGAAGAATATAATAATTCCAATACCAAAGAAAGCAGGTGTTGACAGATGTGAAAATTACCGAACTATCAGTTTATTAAGTCACAGCTGCAAAATACTAACGCGAATTCTTTACAGACGAATGGAAAAACTGGTAGAAGCGGACCTCGGGGAAGATCAGTTTGGATTCCGTAGAAATGTTGGAACACGTGAAGCAATACTAACCGTACGACTTATCTTAGAAGAAAGATTAAGAAAAGGCAAACCTACGTTTCTAGCATTTGTAGACTTAGAGAAAGCTTTTGACAACGTTAACTGGAATACGCTCTTTCAAATTCTGAAGGTGGCAGGGGTAAAATACAGGGAGCGAAAGGCTATTTACAATTTGTACAGAAACCAGGTGGCAGTTATAAGAGTCGAGGGGCATGAAAGGGAAGCAGTGGTTGGGAAAGGAGTGAGACAGGGTTGTAGCCTCTCCCCGATGTTATTCAATCTGTATATTGAGCAAGCAGTAAAGGAAACAAAAGAAAAATTCGGAGTAGGTATTAAAATTCATGGAGAAGAAGTAAAAACTTTGAGGTTCGCCGATGACATTGTAATTCTGTCAGAGACAGCAAAGGACTTGGAAGAGCAGTTGAATGGAATGGACAGTGTCTTGAAAGGAGGATATAAGATGAACATCAACAAAAACAAAACGAGAATAATGGAATGTAGTCAAATTAAATCGGGTGATGCTGAGGGGATTAGATTAGGAAATGAGACACTTAAAGTAGTAAAGGAGTTTTGCTATTTAGGGAGTAAAATAACTGATGATGGTCGAAGTAGAGAGGATATAAAATGTAGACTGGCAATGGCAAGGAAAGCGTTTCTGAAGAAGAGAAATTTGTTAACATCGAGTATAGATTTAAGTGTCAGGAAGTCGTTTCTGAAAGTATTTGTATGGAGTGTAGCCATGTATGGAAGTGAAACATGGACGATAACCAGTTTGGACAAGAAGAGAATAGAAGCTTTCGAAATGTGGTGCTACAGAAGAATGCTGAAGATAAGGTGGGTAGATCACGTAACTAATGAGGAGGTATTGAATAGGATTGGGGAGAAGAGAAGTTTGTGGCACAACTTGACTAGAAGAAGGGATCGGTTGGTAGGACATGTTTTGAGGCATCAAGGGATCACAAATTTAGCATTGGAGGGCAGCGTGGAGGGTAAAAATCGTAGAGGGAGACCAAGAGATCAATACACTAAGCAGATTCAGAAGGATGTAGGTTGCAGTAGGTACTGGGAGATGAAGAAGCTTGCACAGGATAGAGTAGCATGGAGAGCTGCATCAAACCAGTCTCAGGACTGAAGACCATAACAACAACAACGGATTAATGTTGTACAGGGCCGTAACGGCTAATGGGTTTAATGGCCCGTCGATATCGAGGTCATTAGAGACGGAGCACAGGCTCGGATTGTGTCGAAGATGAGAAAGGAAATCGGCAGTGCCCGTTTGCCGGGAACGATTGACGTAAATCATAAAAAACCTAAATATCGATGGCCCGACGCGGGTTTGAACCGTCGTCCTCCCGAATGCGAGTCCAATGTCCTAGCAACTGCAGTGAACGGCTGTTGTCCAGGTTTTAATATTTCTTTAAATTTTATTGTTTGGCTTTGGCCAGGTTTACATTTCCGAAGGCTGTGGTTGGCCGTTTCTTAATTTCTTAAATTTTTGTTATCTGGCATTGCTCAAGTTTTTAATTGGAGGGGTTTTTAGATGTAGAGGTAGTTTGCTAATGGGGATACATTTCTAAGTAATTTTCATGATTATCCACCACGTTCCTGGTTTCATATTAGTCGGGATACCGGTTGTAGCTTTGCATTTCGACATAAGATTCTAGAAGCCCCAGCCGGTCGTCTTTATCAGAATAATCACGCCACATTGATAGTTTATTCCTGTCCCCAAATGTGTGAAATTCAAAATTAAGCTAAATTCTGTTGTTTATTCTTAATTTTTTATTATAGGCTCTGTAGGCTTGTATTTAAATTGGCGAAGAGTTCTCGGGCTTCCAGCCGGGTGGCGGTGTCTTCAAACTGCGACGTTTCGACGAGTGACATACTCATCATCTTCTGGCGAAGATGATGAGAGGAGGGGGGAGTTTGCCCTCGTAAAATCATTTACCGTTGTTTGTTTCCATTTGTATTGGGGAACGAAGCTTTTCGCGGCGGCACTTATGTATAAAACATTCTCGGTATTCTTGCCACGTCAGTTCTAGAAAAAATCTCGAGCTTTCGACGATTACCTCCATCGTCATCGTCAGGAGCTGACTGTCTCCACTGCTGCTATGGTGGCCTCTATATAGCCCGAAGACGGCTTCTAATTGGTCGACTTATGATTGGTCGGCGATTACGTGCTGCTGTCTCAGATGGTCTGACTGTGTGCGCCGGTGGCGCCACCGCTTCCGCTTCTGGCGAAGATGATGAGTATGTCACTCGTCGAAACGTCGCAGTTTGAAGACACCGCCACCCGGCTGGAAGCCCGAGAACTCTTCGCCAGCTGTATACGCCGGGAAAGCATACATTCACATTTGTATTTAAATTGTTACAGACTTTTTTGGAGTCACTCTGTTTTAAACTTAAAAGCGGCAAATGCCGTTGGGTGTATGTTGATAGTTAGCTTAAAGTGAAACTGAAAAATTTTCACCTTATTACCAGTTTGGTTAATGTGAAACTGGAAATTTCCTCTTTATAACCCTTTGTAATAAATGTTTTACAAATGGTAAATGATACTTACCCGAAACCTGGCCCAGTCCTCCCACGTCATTTTCTCTGGGCGCCTGGGTGACATTTGAATAATAACACAGCTTGCATTTTCCTAGGAAAACGGGGGAGGAGGGGGGAGTTTGCCCTCGTAAAATCATTTACCATTGTTTGTTTGTTTGTTTCCATTTGTATTGGGGAACGAAGCTTTTCGCGGCGCCACTTATGTATAAAACATTCTCGGTATTCTTGCCGCATCAGTTCTAGATAAAATCTCGAGCTTTCGACGATTACCTCCATCGTCATCGTCAGGAGCTGACTGTCTCCACTGCTGTTATGGTGGCCTCTATATAGCCCGAAGACGGCTTCTAATTGGTCGACTTATGATTGGTCGGCGATTACGTGCTGCTGTCTCAGATGGTCTCATTGTGTGCGCCGGTGGCGCCACCGCTTCCGTTTGAACGTAAACCTTGGAAGGAACGTCTCTGCTGCTTCTCTGCATCAAGCGCCCGTTTCCACGCACAGCTCAGATGGTATCCACTATCGCGGTTAAAGTTCTTTTGGCTCATCCTTATTTCCACAGCCTCCTTAATAACAGAATCCCAGTACGTGGAGGCATGGGACAGAATTTTACTTTCATCGAACAATATTTTATGTTTGTTCGTGAGACTGTGCTCCGCAATTGCCGATTTCTCCAATTCTCTATTTTTAATATGGCGTTGGTGTTCTGCACGGCGGTCGGAAACGGTATGAATCGTCTGACCTATATAATTGCTTCCACACTCACAGGGTATATTATAAACTCCAGGGACCCTGAGGCCGAGATTGTCCTTAACAGGGCGCATCATGTCCTTAATTTTCTTAGGAGGACGAAAAATCGGCCGTATACCACGTCTACGCAGGACTCTTCCTATTATGCTGGAAATCGCGCCACAAAAAGGAAGAACCGCAATCGGTGTTTCGTCCTGTGAGGTTGCAGCATTTTCACGTTTCCTTCTTTTGGAGAACGCTGCCTTTATATCGCGTACACCATAGCCATTCTTTCGGAACATGTTCTTCAGGTGGTTAATCTCGGACCTTAAGTGGTCCTCGTCAGAAACAGTTTTGGCTCTATATACCAACGTGTTCAAAACGGCTCTCTTCTGAGAAGGATGGTGGAAACTCTGTGCATTCAGGTATAAATCGGTATGCGTCGGCTTACGGTATACAGAGTGGCCAAGACGCCCGTCCGCCTGTCGTTGTACTAAAACGTCTAAGAAAGGCAGTGTCCCTTCCTTCTCCATCTCGACAGTGAACTGGATGTTCGAATGGATGCTGTTCGTGTGTTCCATGAATTGTTCGAGAGCTTCTGCGCCGTGTGGCCAGATCATAAATGTATCGTCAACGTAACGATAAAATAAGGATGGACGGAGGGGAGCCGAATTTAATGCACGTTCTTCAAAATTATCCATAAAAAAGTTAGCCAGTGATGGAGACAACGGAGAGCCCATTGCCATACCGTCTGTTATTTCATAAAATTTATTACCATACAAAAAGTAGGTGGTCGTCATCACGTGCCGGAACAACTTTATAGTTTCAGGAGGAAAAAGATCCGCCAGCATTTTCAAAGTGTCCTCCACAGGAACCGGACGGGGTGAACATCACATCAAAAACTCTCAGATGCTCATTGAGAAAATCAAAGAGATTAGAGTTGGCCCAAATGACATTTTACAGCCTGGATGTGGTGTCGCTGTTCACTAAAGTTCCTGTGCATGTGAGCTCAGAATACGCCGCCTTGCGTGTGACGGAACTGGCGGGCCGTTTATGCGCGGAGTCCCTTGATTATCGGTACTGGCAACATTGGCGAGGTAGTTGCCAAGCTAGCCAATTGCGCCGTTGCTATATCGGTCTTAAGTCATAACAAGGGATATTTAGAAATTAGCCAACCCACCCATAAATAAATTTATAGACTTTACGCGCATCTTGTTCATTAGGAAAAGCGTTTACTTGATATTCGGGAGTTTCAGATTAATGCTGATCAGGTCAAATTAGCCAAGCATTTGAATGCTCAGATGCGAATCTCCCGAAAAGCTACTTGCCGGAAGTAGTAGTAATGTGATAGCTGCAGTGAAGGGGCCAGTTGGGGATTCCTTTGGGAAATTCACTAACAAGATAATGCTTTTGCTTCTGGGTGTGAGGAACTTACTGACGAAAATTTAAGCCAAGTAGAATCCATGTAGTGGCTGACTAATTTGAACTTCATGCCGATGCCTTAGGAGTTTCTCACAATATTGTGCTTCAGTTGTTGTATCGATTAACGCGTGGTCTACTGAGCCGCATATTCGCTGAAGTTTTTCAGGAGCTCGGAGTGTTGAAGCATACGCAAAAAAGTGTCGATTCAAAGCGTACAAAAAATTTATTACCGAAATACTGTCTAACAGTTTCCAAACGTCAGAAAGTGCTATTTAAGTACAGTGATGCCATGCATGGAACTCCCTCCAACCATTAACGATGAAAGTGCAGCCCATCGAACGTAGTAACGGACTCAGATGTCTGTATCATAGTTACTAAACGTCTGTCAGAGCTATTTAAGTATAGTGATGCTCTGGATGGTACTCCCTCTCGCCATTAACATACGTTCCATTAAAACTAGAGTCTTTCATGTCATACACATGCATACGGGCCTCATTCCAATTTCGGAACGTAATTTGCCTACGAATAAAAGAAATACCCAGCAATCCTATGGTCCACTGGAATCATTGCGTGTAACACAGGTCCCAAACGACCGTCAGAGTTACTGAAGTGCAGGGAAGCTCTTTAACCAATTTCCTTCCACAATTAATAAATGTTCCACTAAAATCCAGTCTTCCGCCTCATATACACCCCATACCGATTTTTGAAGTGTACTTCTGTGTCGCTACCACTTAGACTAGATCAAACTTGAGCAGTCCTTTTCCATAGTTTTAAATCAGAGGTTAAAAACCAGATTCGAGCTTGCTATTCACACACGACATTCCAAACACTTACACGAAGCCTACTACTTCTGACCTACATCCTCTCTATACCGCTACCCCTGAAAGGTCTAAGAGCTGATACGGCTTCTCCGTTTCTTCCAGCTATGGCCATTATCAAGGATCTTTCTATCACATTCCTACAGAAGTGAAAACAGTCTGTGAGAGCCACTGCCAGATAGGTTCATTTCCGATGAGGTGGCGAACAGATGTTTGAAATTCTAAGAAAATAAGCTTAGACTATAGGATAAAGAATTGTAACAACTGGTAGCTACTGCGATATTCCAGGCAGCTCCTGCATCATAATAGAAATTTTTAACGTCAGCCATTTCCAATTTACATGGTTTGATCACGGGTCCTTAGGCGCTTTCTTGCTATTTTTACCTAATATTCCTACCACTATCACACTGTTATCCTCACGCAGTATACATGGTTTCCCATCCCTGACAGAGACGAATTCAGATAGTTGCTAAAGCCACCACCCACATATGAGAATGTTCGTCAGTTAGAATCCTCTTTCTGCCAAGAAGCTGAAGGCTGCTAGCTACTATATAATAGCGAAGCAAACACGATGACTAACAGACATGTATATAAACCGAACAAGTGAAGAGCTCGCTCTCGCGCGGGTGCGCACGCACTCACTCACTCACTCACACACACACACAAACGGTGTTTATGGCAGGGAGGGACTGCCCTCGTGAGTGGACGGTGGAGAATAGTGCGGTAACCGAACGTCGTTTCGGACGGACTCATACAGCTCACTAGCCAGGCGGTGAACTATAACACCGTACCTGAACACGATTCGCACGGTGTGGTACAGCACACTAGCCGGCCACTAGATTGTAACGGCGTGCCCGGACGCGATTTCGGGTGGGGTGGCACAGCTCATTTGACGGTAAAGTGTAGCGTTGTATCCAGTCGCGCTGTGTGATTAAGCGTTACTGGACTGGTTGAGGCTCACGAGGGGCAGTCCCTCGCTCCCTGCCATAAACACCGTGTGTGTGTGTGTGTGTGTGTGTTTCACTTGTTCAGTATATATACATGTCTCTGATTCTTTGTGTCTGCTTGTTCTACTCTATAGTGTCTAGCAGCCTTCAACTTCTTGGTAAGATGAGTTCAGCTGACGAACACTTTGAAATGCGTGTGGTGGCCTTGGCAGCTTTTTACATGGTGAATTTTTCAAGTTAATCTTTGTAGGGGCTTGTCTCCTACATGGGGATGACAGTGTGATGGCGGTCGGAACACTAAGTAGAAACAGCTAGAAAGCATCTAAAGACCCATGATCAAACCATGTAAGTTGGAAATGGCCAACGTTAAAAATTATTGTTATGATGGAGCAGCTGTCTGAAATATCGCAGTAGCTGCCAGTCCTTACAATTCTTTTTCCTATAGCTTATGCTTATTTTCTTAGAATTTCAAACTTCTATTCACCAATTCAATGGAAATTAACCTTCCTGGCAGCGACTATGTCACAGAGGCTTCAAGGTTCTGCAGGAATGCGATAGAAACATTCTTGATAGTGGTTATATGTTGAAAGAAAATGTGAGAAGCCCTACCTGAAAATATAGCTCTTAGACTTTGCAGGTGTACCGGCAGAGGGAAGATGTAGGTCAGAAGTAGCATGCCTCGTGTAAATGGATGGAATGTTGTTGCACGTGAACAGAATGCTAGGAAAACTGATAACTCTGTCTGCCGTACTAACAGCGGAAGCCGGCCGCGGTGGCCGAGCGGTTCTAGGCGCTTCAGTCCAGAACCGCACGACTGATACGGTCGCAGTTTCGCGCCCTGCCTCGGGCATGGCTGTGTGTGATGTCCTTAGGTTAGTTAGGTTTAAGCAGTTATAAGTTCTAGGGGACTGATGACCTCAGATGTTAAGTCCCATAGTGCTCAGAGCCATTTGAACCATAACAGCGGAACTCTTATGTTCCACCTCATGTAAAATGTGATAGTTGGAAAGCATCTAAAGATCCGCGATCACACCATATGTGTTGGAAATGCCACGTTAGCAAATAGGTCGCGCCAGAAATAGTATTGTTAGCACACGCCTTCGTGCAGGATGAACCAGTCCGGCCTTTGTACAGCATTTTGGTGAGTGATCGCAATCTGCGAAGGTCACCCTGGTCGCGCATCACGCCAGTATGTGAAGGAGAATTTGCTTCGTGACCGTTGTCCGTGGTTGATGGCCGATCGACCTCGTGGGGCATATCTAGTCCTACGACTAAATAGAGTGCATATTGTTCTGTTTTTGGGACCTGTATGTCTTGAAAGTTGCGAGCTCTATTTTCTTATCTCGTGTTTTCTACTGAAAATCTCGTGCTTGTACTCTTGTTAACTTTACTATTACAGAGATCGCCAAAACTTTATTTTTTTATTGGTCCTGTGCGCAACAAATAACTTACTTGGTCTTTCTGCTGCCACTGCTTGATCTGCAGTTCGGCAGCTCGGCGACGACCCCTCGCCCAACACACGTGCGCACCACAGCAGGTGGGATCCTGCACTGGCTTCAAAACCGCCACTAGTTAATCCGTGCGCTGCGAGGTGCGACAACAATATCTTAGATTCCAGAGCTTGTGTTTGCGCGCTGTAGCCAACCTTTACATCCTAAGAGAGTATTGCCATCTCCCATAACCCCCAGCCTCATTTTTGAAAATTTTGCGGGGTGATTCTTGCCTAACATATTGGCAAGGAACAAACAGTAAAAATTTTTTACAAAACGACGAAAACATTAGGCAATGAGAAAAAATGTTACAATTTATATCCAATGACTAAAAGTATTTCTTGCTTAGCATCTAAGTAAATTTTTTTTACAAAAGGACGAAAATTTTCTTGCATGGCATATAGGCAAGAGAAAAATGTTAAAATTTTATACAAAATGGCAGAAATGTTGCTTGCCTAATTGATTGGAAAGGAGAAAACATGGCTCCTTTTACAAAAATAATATGAAAATGTTGCTAGCCTAGTACGTATGTAATAAGAAAACATCAAAGGAAATATAACAAGTTTCTTACATAAGTAGATAAAAGATCATAGAAGTTTAAGAGATGTGTAACAGTAAGTACTTAAGCACTGAATAGTCTTCATTAAGCTAACATACCGTTATAACCAGTAAAATATAATATTTTATTTTCTGCATTTGTGCACTTACGTTTCCATGACATTAATCAATAGTGGTCTGACTACATGATACTGTATGTTTCTTATGCTCGCAGTTCCGTCTGGTCAAAAGAAACCAAGTCTGCATGTTTTAAGTGCAGTAGACTCAGGGACTTCACATCCACTGACAAACACACTAATATTCCATCAGTTAATTTACGGTGTAGGCAGACTCAGAGACTTCATATCCACTGGCAACCACACCTGAAGTCAAATTTTCCTCTGGTGACACAGTTTGACAACGTAGGCAGACTCAGGGACCTTGTGTCCACATACAAACATACGTAACGTCCATTCTCCCAGGATGACACAGTTTGACAGTGTTGGCATACTCAGGGACCTCGTGTCCACTGCACACGTCACTGCGTTATTGCACAAGTACCTCCTCAAACGTATTTAGTACAAGTCTCGGTCGAGTATTTCTGAAAACGTCATATTTTATGGAAAATAGATTCTCCCTTTAAAATACAATATCTCTAACCTAATTACAGAAATGAAGCAAGGAATAATATTATATCATATAAACAGGCATGTGAGCTCTGAGCTCATTTAAATGTTTTCTTTAACTCTGTTGCCGCAGCAATTACAGATTTGTGGCATATATCTCAAGTAATGAATAATGTGAGGCTCACCACACGGTGGCAAAGTCAATTTTCTTTAAATTTCTCGCCACAGCAATCACCGATTTGTGGCACGTATTTTTCAATTCAGTCATAATATGAGGCTCACCACACGGTGGCAAGTTAATTTTCTTACGATTAGTTTGGCCAGTAACAGTGGCAAAGTTTTGATTGTAACCACGAATCATAACAAATGTGGCACCACACAAAAAAATATCATTTTAACTTCAAGGAATAAATCCAGTGCCGTCGAACTCTAATTACCTACTATTTTTACATTACTAGTGATGCTGAAAAAGACTACTACAATATTTGTTACAATAATTGTTAAGCACATTTTGGTTATAAAATATTTAAATAATCCTACAAATAGAGAAGTAATTCCATAGTGATGCTATTATATATAATCAAAGGTACAGAATCATTTAGAAAAAGTCCAGCCAACGGCTCGCCAAATCAGTTCATGAAATGTACAAATTTAGTGAATAATTACGTGAATTTGCGTCAGAATTTTTACACTTTAAATACTAAGTTATACCAAATTTATAATTATTAGTCTGTATTGACTGTCAATAGTTGTGATGTCAAACGTCAATATCTGTGGAATAGCGTCTCAATCGTTTTTATACGGAGTCCTCATTGTCTCTGTTTGGAGGCCTCCCTAGTCTTTGTATGAATCAGTGTGGCCATACCTTGGACGGTCACAAAGAACAACAATAAGAAACAACCTACAAAGTACATAATAAAAAAAATTATTTACAAAATACAACACACAAAACCCCTCCATCTGTCCAGTAGAAACTGAAAGAAATGGCTTATTCATCAAGGTGACAAGAAATAAATTTATGACATGACAAGAGAAAAATCATCACCTTCCAATTAACCTCGTGCTGGAATCGGCACTGCATCACTAAATTACAATCATGAAATAGAAAAACACAAGATAAATATTAAATTGACTTATGTTACACTACTATTTACACATTCATAAAATATGGCAGATACTCTCGCCTCTTGGCGTAAAAGTCATTTCGCTCTGAAAATAGAAAAGAAATCGTTTAATGGACGACATAATTATCTAGGTCATAGCACGGTGTTTTTGTCACGGCCGACTGTTTCTGGAACGTCTTTCTTCTCGCGACCCTTAATGGTAAGCGTGCTGCGCTCCGATCTGAAAATATCGTCTACTACACAAAATTACGTCACGTTAAGTGCTTTCGTTTCTGCAATGGAGAAAACTTCCCTTGCGATCATGTTTCCTGTAAGAAATGCAATAAAGTCAACCTTAATAACAATAAGAAGAGAAACAACACTATCATTCTTACCATTCCACAACTTCACAGAGAAAAAAAATATTCTTGGCACTCATTCATCACATAATTCAACACTTTGCTGTGTATTTGTATCAGAACCCCTTTCGTGACTCATAGCTATGTCTTAACTTTACTATGACTTAGATTTTAAGTAAGTGTGTACTCTACCTTAACATTACTGTGACTTAAATTTTACGCAAATGTCTATAAACTATATCTTCCTTCATAGAATACCGTTGTGAGTTTCTTCGTTTAGAAGTGTATCTTTCTTACCTTCTCTTGATCTATAAATGTCTGCAAAGTGTTCCCTCATTGTGTCACACTAATCATGAGTGGTGCATAAATCCTAATACGCCTTACCTGGCAAACTAATGAACACGAAAAATCCACATAAATCACCACTCTTCAAACTACCTCATAAATCAGAACACGTGTCAGTTCGAAGGTTTCCTAATTATACTATTACCCATCAAATATACCTTCTCAATTCAGAGCCACTTATACACTATATTTTACCGGAAGATAATGTCAACAGTTTCTGTTATTTCATGTTATTTCTCCCTAAAAACGTACATAGTTATTTCTTGCATTTTCCTTCAAATAAGTCACGAAAATTTCATTCTTGCAATGAACAATCGCAAGATGCGAAAAGCTGGTATAGTCCTCTCGTCAGAAATGTCCTTTGCAAAGTTCTCATTCTCTCAAACAATACAAATCATTCATAATCATTCATTCTTGGTCTTTCATACGGGATAGATTGATAGTAAAAGATTAACAGATAAACAGATTAGTCAAAGATTATGAAACAGTACTGAAAATTAAAATCGGAAGAATATACTGTAACGGCTGGGGCACCTATGCTCGCCAAACAAATATTTACTAAAGATCAGTAAACCCCCTAGGGCCTTATTCCTTGAAAATTTTAATGTGTGATAAGAGATGAAACTCGCGATTTATGTGTTCGTATTGTCTCAAGTTCCGCAGAGTTTGTGTGTGTAATGCGTCGTATACGGAAGGGTCCTTCACACACCAAGAAAAACTTCCTACTCAAATATTTTCCCTTATGAATAGAATAGAATGTATAAGATTTGCTGATGACATGGTATTAGTGGCAGAAAGTGAGCGGACAGTGAATAACATGCTCAAAGATCTGAATGAAGCTTGTGTGGAATATGGGATGCAAATAAACACAGCAAAAACAAAGAGTATGGTCATCAGTACAAGACGCAGACTGTCCAATATTAAAATAGGACAATCTACCATTAGCCAAGTAAGTCAAATTAAATATCTCGGAAGCACAATAACTGAGCTCTTGAAATGTCACCAGGAGGTGAAAACCCGAATTGCCATAGCGAATGAGGCATTCAACAGAAAGAGGAGACTGTTATGTGGCAAATTAGATAAAGGACTAAGTAAAAGGGTTGGCAAATGTTTTGTCTGGAGTGTGGCACTATATGGGGCAGAAACATGGACACTGAGACGAGAGGATAAAAAAAGGTTAGAAGCATTTGAAATGTGGATGTGGAGGAGAATGGAGAGAATAAGCTGGATGGAAAGAGTGAGTAACGAAAGAGTATTGGAAAGGGTTGGTGAGAGAAGATGTCTACTGTAATGTGCTGCGAATGATTACAAGTGTAATGTGCTGCGAATACATAGGAAGATAGATCCCTTATCATTTAGCTACAAAATAGCAGGTCAGCAACTGTAAGCAGTTAATTCCATAAATTATCTGGGAGTACGCATTAGGAGTGATTTAAAATGGAATGATCATATAAAGTTGATCGTCGGTAAAGCAGATGCCAGACTGAGATTCATTGGAAGAATCCTAAGGAAATGCAATCCGAAAACAAAGGAAGTAGGTTACAGTACGCTTGTTCGCTCACTGCTTGAATACTGCTCAGCAGTGTGGGATCCGTACCAGATAGGGTTGATAGAAGAGATAGAGAAGATCCAACGGAGAGCAGCGCGCTTCATTACAGGATCATTTAGTAATCGCGAAAGCGTTACGGAGATGATAGATAAACTCCAGTGGAAGAATCTGCGGGAGAGACGCTCAGTAGCTCGGTACGGGCTTTTGTTAAAGTTTCTAGAACATACCTTCACCGAGGAGTCAAGCAGTATATTGCTCCCTCCTACGTATATCTCGCGAAGAGACCATGAGGATAAAATCAGAGAGATTAGAGCCCACGCAGAAGCATACCGACAATCCTTCTTTCCACGAACGATACGAGACTGGAATAGAAGGGAGAACCGATAGAGGTACTCAGGGTACCCTCCGCCACACACCGTCAGGTGGCTTGCAGAGTATGGATGTAGATGTAGATACTGAAGGTTGTAAGAGAAAGGAAAAAGAACTGGTTTGGACGTTCATTGAGAAGGGAGTGCTTGCTAGTAGATGCTTTGGAAGGATTGGTTTGTGGGAGAAGACTGAGAGGAAGAAGGAGATACAAGGTGATAGACGACATAAAGGGAAGAGGAAATTATGCAGACCTGAAGAGGATGGCAGAAGACCGGACAGCCTGGAGAACTACCACCTGAAAACCTGCCTTTAGGCAGAACACTGATGATGATGATGATGAGATATTCGATGTGATCTAAGCAATACTTCTTGACCTACCTGTAAATTCTTGACGTTGATTCGTGGATTATGCTTTCTTGATGTTCTGTAATGCTATACTTACCACTTCATGGTGTCTTAAACGTCGCTGTGCAGGGAAGGCTACTAATTGTTTTATCCTATCTGGTGGTTGTTTATTTTTCAACACAAGCAGTGGAGGCAGGGTAGTGGAATCATTAGGTAGTTATAAATAATGGTTTGGAAATCAGTTTCAGGTTGGATTACTGTGTTAATTTGTCTGGAGTCGAGAACCAGTCTCATGGAACTACCCCTTTCCTTAACTACGTGTAATGGGCTGTTATATGAACTCACAGCAGGTTCGATCATTCCCTGCTCTAACATGGATTGTATTTCCTGCTTGACTTTGTCTCTGTATGTCAATGGGATAACGTATGGTGGTATAAAAAATTTATTATGTTCCTTGACCTTGAATTCATAAAAAAAGTTACGTATTGTTCCTGTCTTGTGAGAAAAAACTTCACAATTTGTTTGTAATATTTCAAATAACTCATCAGTGCCTGCATTAGGATCTACTTCGTCTCGGTAAACTTTCCTTTCAATTAAGTGTTCTGTACTAATGGGTTGTTCTGTTTCACAGTAAAACGTAGTAATGTTACCTGTGCAACTATTAGACAAATTAATTGACTGATGTGCCTCAAGCGGAAAGAGAAAACGCAGATAATTCACTTCCTCATCCTCCTTTGTTAGCCATCCTTGAAACTTAAGCGTGACTAGCATTTGATTTACTCGTAACATGTCTTCAGCCTTACAAAAGTTTAACATTGCTTTATATTCACGTAGGAATTCCACACCCAAAATCATTTCTGTTGATAAAAGAGGGACTACTAAGAAATTTGCAGAAAACGCATGTCCTTGACACCTGAAAACTAAAGAAGTCTGATTGCGTACATCTACACTCTTTCCTTGAATGACTCCTTTTAATTTGGTCTTTTATAATGGCAAGGTTGGACAAACAGATGCTTGTTGACACTTCTTAAACATTGTCTCGCTAATTACATTCACAGGGCTGCCAGAATCAAGTACAGCTGAAAGTAGAATATTTCCTACCGAGATTTTTATAATTGGATGAGCATACATAATTTCGCTGTTATCATTTTCTTGTAATAATCTGTCTCCAATGTCCTCCAGTCCAACAAAGTTAACATAATTTGTGTGTCGGCTTTCCGCCGCTACAAACGGTTCGTTTGTAGTCGTTGTTGCTAGTCATTGTTGTGCCGGCTCGTATTGCCGCGAATTATTGCTTGGGTTGGGTGATCTGATTTCTACATTGTCCCCACGCTCTAAATTGGAATTTCGCGATCCTGTCAATTTTGATTTGTCCCCTCATCATAACTGTTTTGGTTCTCATAATTGTTATGACCCTAATTATCACGTGGGCTCGAAGCTCTGTACTCTGCATGAGCACCGCGTTCCGAATTGTAATTTGCGTGTCCGCGCCAATTTCGGTTGGCCCTACCGCGACCATTCCTTCTAAAATAATTTTCATTTCCATAACGCCTTTGCTCTCGCGGTCCGCGATCTCTATTACTGTACTGAGAGTTCCTATGATCATAAAAATCATTTCTCTGGCGACTATGATCTGGGTTATACGGTTGATGCCGCATATCGCGCCTATCTTCTTCCGCCCTGTATGCATGAGGTTCGTCCCAGTTCCATACGCGTTTACGGTCACGCCGCGGATTATTATTTTCCCAATACTGCTTACTATTATCTCTTTGTGTGTTTTCATAGCTGTCAAATTCTAATTCTTGCAAAAGAGCTTGGAATGCCTCCAAGTCATCTTTGCACCTACCTGCCAAAATTATGTGGCGTAATCTGATCGGCAGTTTTGTCAAACAGATACGAATTAATTCCGACTGACTGTACGGATTCGTTAAATATCTGTTCATGCGCATCATGTTTTCAAAATATTGCACTGGAGTTGAAAATTTCGACTGCTCATAACTTTGCATCATAATGATGTAATGTTTTACACGATCTTGTGTAGTCTCTGACCAGTAAGCAGATAAGAATGCGTGATAAAAATCACCATACGAGTGTGACATTCACGTACTATTGAGCGCATTCTTATTGCAGGATCTCCTTCAAGATAACTGCAAATGAATTCCAGTTTGTGGCCAATTGTCCATGTTGGTGGTAAAGAATAGTCAAACCATTCTCGAGGGTGGATTTCGTGACTAGCATTCCCAAAAATTTTAAATTTCCTAACTGTGAGAAAATGCTTATAGTCAAAATCGTCATTTTTCTTAGCGGATGAATTTTCTTTTACAGCATGACTCACGTTTCCGTCATTACGTACCGCAAACGTGTCATATCCACGAGAAAAGTGGTCGGCATTTCCATAATTAACGCGCTCATTGTCGTTACCAATTTGGTAATTATCGGATCTACCCGTGGCATTGCTGCGATCGATCTTTTCTTCGATGCTGGTAAGCTGTTCCTGTATATATTTCACGTCACGTTTGTTTTGCTGATTAATTGTCATCTGCCATTGTTTAAAACGTTGCAGAGACTGAAATTCTTCGGTATCCGCGATCGGTACTGGCTGGGTGTCATCTGACCTCGTATCTAACCCGCTACTCAGCTCCGTCACTTTCATGGATAATTCATCTACCTGTTTAGCTACTGTCGTTAATTGAGTTTCTATCTTTGAAACTTCATTGGTGGTCTGTAATTGCAATGACTCAACATTTTTCGCTAATTCCTCTACTTGCAGTTCTTGTTGTGACGTCTGTCGTTTCACTTCAACAATATCAACATTTTGTACGTGATCAAGCCGGGATACAAGATTATTAATATCTGATTTGAATTCTTTACGTAGCTGACTTTTCAACTGACTGGTCATTTCTTCAAATTTACTTTTTAAATTGCCATTCACGTCACCCTGAAACAATGTGAGATTCTCGTTAATTTCGTTCTGAAGCGATTTGAAATTCTTTGCATTGTTGTCATTAAATTCAGTGAGTTTACTCTTAAATTCAGTGAGTTTACTCTCCTGTCTGTTATTAAATTCAGTGAGTTTACTCTCCTGTCTGTCATTAAATTCAGTGAGTTTACTCAGTAATAATTGTAAAACATCATTACTGGGGGCAGGGAGTACAACGTTACTCTTCTCTGTTAAAGCAGAAGCAGTACCTGCATTTCCACTAACAGAAGGAAAGGCAAAATTACTCCGTTCTATCGGAGTGGCAACCAGACCTGAATTTCCACCGAAAGTGGCGAAAACAAAATTACCCTGCACTTTTGAGGCGGAAGCAACGCTGGAATTTCTCATAATGCGTTCTGTTTGCGTCAGTGTATTGTCATGTTCTAAGTTGGGTGTAGTACACAGTTGTTCATCACGCATTGTTGGCAAATGATAGCCTACATTCCGATTCTCCGCAGTATTGTTCGAAAATTCCCGGATATCAATATTCTCAAAAGAATTTTCTACTCTCTGTTCCGAATTTTCGGAAACTGCGTTTGAAACCGCTCCTACATTCATGTTCGCAACCGTGTCTACGTTCGCGTTTGCAGTATCATTTGCATTATTTTCCACTTTCTTTTGTGTTCGCGTCCTCATTGTCGCAATACGAACGAAAACATGTCACTAAAATACACCGCTATCCTAAAAATTCCACTGTTCAGTTAACTATTACACGATGCACCAACAAATTCAAAGACAAAACTGCTGAAAAAAAATTTTGTGTTAATACAAAGCAGTGCGCAAGCGATCAAAATGCTGTGCCTCCACTAATGATTACTGTTGCGTAAGCTTGCAGTTGGCAGTAGAAAGACGAAGCATATCTAACTACGACTCATCCAAAAATAACGTATCCTGGCAGGCATGTCGACAGGCGAAAGTTGCGAGCTCTATCTCCTTATCTCGTGTTTTCTACTAAATCTCGTGCTTGTACTCTTGTTAACTTTACTATTACAGAGATCGCCAAAACTTTATTTTTTTATTGATCCTGTGCGCAACAAATAACTTACTTGTTCTTTCTGCTGCCACTGCTTGATCTGCTGCATTCCATTATTTATCAAAAACATAAAAAACCTATTATTCATGCTGAGTGCAATGCATGTTCTGTATGGCGGCTCCTGCTGTTCTGCGGCTGCTGCTGCTTACTACAACTACATATAATTCAAGAGAAAGGGTTTGGTCAAATCTAAACTCGATAAATGATAACCCAAACAAAAAACTATTTTCTGAAAGCGATTCTTTCTCATTAAATTAACAAAACGCTAGTAGCTCTTTCAACAATCGCTTCGTTTGTAAATCTGCCTCCTGGTGCATTAAAGCAATATTACAAATTAATCAAACTCTTGAGACAGACTGAAATACTTCTCAATTGAATACATAGTGAAACAATTCCCTGACAATTACAAAAGAAATCAATGACAAAAATCAATACTTAATCTAACAATGGTTTCCCCTTAAGAATTCAACTCCTATCATTGTCAAAATTAACCTCTGCTGCTACGCACATACACAAACCCTTTTCTTTAAATCAATAAGCGCGGTGCAAATTATAAAAAAATATCAACTCAGTACCAAATCCTGTGTCGCTGCTGGCGGACACGGCAGTACGGCAGCTCGGCGACGACCCCTCGCCCAACACACGTGCGCACCACAGCAGGCGGGCTCCTACACTGGCTTCAAAACTGCCACTAGTTAATCCGTGCGCTGCGAAGCGCGACAACAATATCTTGGATTCCAGAGCTTGTGTTCGCGCGCTGGAGGAGGAAGGGGGGGGGGGGTGGAATGTGGGAGTGGCTCTTTATGATAGCTTTGAGCACCCTTTGGCGGCAATATTGTGGACTATTGCCGTCAGTCTTCAAACTTTGAGGCGAACATACACAAGTGCAATCGAATAAAGTGTGAGTGGAGCATGGCGGAAACTGTGGGTGGAGGGCATGGAATAGGGAGCATAATCCACCAGCAGGTGACAAGCCCTTTGTGTCCTGCAGCTCAGCATTGACTTATCGTTTCCCGCCATTTTTAGGGTTGGAGTTTCTACAGCATAATCGAAACAACCTTGCTCGGCAACGTGTTCCCAAGGCTGTGTCGTGTATGTACCCATCAAGCGAAAGTGGGAAACAATGCATCCCAAACAATGTCGCTAAATTGTGATGGAAGCCCATCATGAGTAAACCAAAGGCTTCCTCTTATTTACAGGGTGACGCACTGTAATGTGGATGAGCATTTTGAATAAAATCATTGTAGACAGCATCTGCATTAACTTGCGGAGAGAATATAAAAGTATACCTCTCACTTAGAATTATAGCCAAAACCTTAGTTTTAAATGCTTTTGTTACCCTGAATTGTACCTTGGGATTTTCCTCCATCCTGTTAAATGAGAAAATTTGCCATGATGCTTTTGGATGTGAGCTTCGTGCGTTCTTCACAGAAGCTGCAAGTAAAATCGCGATTCCTGATTTCTCTGTGATGAAACCTATTAACTTCTTTCGGCGATAAAGGGGAAGAAATCGCTACCAGCAGGAACAGACTGAGCTCTTGGGTTTCTTTCGCTTTGCTTGATTTTTAGAACAAACGGCGTTTCTCGCAGACAGTGAGTACATTTCAGTGCCACGCGTTTTGCATCACTAGGCGTCTGTGTGCCATCAGGAGATTCAACGGGTACAAGCAACTAAAACGCGCATCGTGAGGAAGACTTGTCACTGCAAATTATGGAATATTCTTCGTGATATTTCTTTGTCAACCTTGCGCGACCACAGAGTTAAAATGGACGTTTTCTGGTTATGGTACCGCGTCGCGCTGTATATAACTATCACTGATTAGTCTAGCGCAGGGGCGGGCAAACGTTGCACGCGGCTCATGAGCGCACAGCGCTGCATGTGTGCTGCTCGCGTGCAGGCGTCGACCGGGGCTGTGGCGACAGCCGGCAGGTTGCGGCAGTGTAGTGCCAGGCTAAGCTGCGGACGTTGATGCAAAGCGAGCACTATGTAGTGAACGTTGTATTTCAAGAAACGGAGAAGTGGAGATCTGCTATCTTTTAAAAATTAATGGGAGAATCATTTTTTCTTTCTGCAAAAACGTGAAAATTCGAAATGTTTAATATGTGGCAGCATTCTCGCTGGTCAACGGAAGTTAAGTGTTGAAAGCCATTATAATAAATTTCACAAGGACGAGTACAATTTATTGTCGGATTCTGAGCGGATGGAGAATTGACTGAGCTTAAGAAGAGCGATCTGACGATAGCAGATGAATCTGTCGTAGTTGGCCGGCCGAAGTGGCCGAGCGGTTCTGGGCACTACAGTCTGGAACCGCGCGACCGCTATGGTCGCAGGTTCGAATCCTGCCTCGGGCATGGATGTGTGTGATGTCCTTAGGTTAGTTAGGTTTAAGTAGCTCTAAGTTCTAGGGGACTGATGACCACAGCAGTTAAGTCCCATAGTGCTCAGAGCCATTTGAATTTGTCGTAGTTGCCGTTGTCACGAGAGATCTGCGACTTTCTCTCGTCATGTCTCTCATCTAACTGATGAAAAATTTTATGGAGCACTGTTTTCAAGTTTTCAGGACGACAACAATAATAGCCCAGCGGTATGTGCAAGTTATAAGACTGCGCTTAATATAGCGAGAGCTGGAAAACCATTTGCTGAATTAATAAGTCTCGGTTAAGAGCAAAAATCCGTGATGAAAATTTACGTAACTGTTTGTTTGTCTGTATGTAGAAATTTTGTTCCAGATATTAAACGTATTGTAAACTCCACCTGTGATAATTAAATAAAACGTATCGTAGGTAATAGGTACTCTTTCAAACCATGATTTCCTTCAAGCACTCCTACTAACCTTATTCCTTCATGCAATAAAGCAAGCTAGGAAACAAAACGCATTACAGAGGAAGGAGCGGACAGAAGGTATGGTGGGGATGGGAGATAAGCGGGTGGCCAGTTTGCCCCTGTGTGCACGCGGAACACCTGTAAACTGCACGCGTGCAAGTGCACCGCACATGTGCAGGATTCCTGCCCGCCCCTGGTCTAGCGTTTCGGCCACGTTTACAACGGCTTGTTCTTGGTGTACTACTGCCATTACGTCACAATTTTAAAAACGTTGATAATATTGCTCCCTTGTGGCAGAAATTCATCAGTAGGCCCAGAAACAAGGAATTGCAAACGCTGTCGAAACGTCGCTTCGATCAGTTATATTCTGGTGTATTTTATTGACTAAAATTATTATATTTTATACAATACAATTATTATATTCACTACAATTATTATAAAACTACATTATATTTTGTCATGACTGCTCTACTGGGCATGACATTAAGTCACAAATCACAAAAAAAAAAAAAAAAAAATTAAAATTTGACATTATTGGTCGCTTGTGGCGCAAATACATCAGTAAACCCAGAAGAAAGCCATGGCAACCGTTGTCGATACGTTTGGTTTATACAGTGATAGTTGCGGTACAGTTACTGGTGTACTATATTGACTAGAGTCTAGAGTCCATTATATTTTGTCATGACTATTGATCTGACCATGACATTACGTCGAAATTTTAAAATCGTTGTTTTTATTGGTCTCTTGCGGCGTAAATACTCCGGGAGTCCCAGAAGAAAACCACTGTAGCCGTTGATTTAACCAGAGATTCTTAATTATATCATGACGCGGTAACACTCCCGGAACACTTCCACATTAACGTAATAATAACCCCTGGTCTCCGCGAATTTAAGTACACTACAAAAGCCCTATCTTAGGTAGGAGTAAAAGTCTACCGTCGGTATTAAAAGGGTAAGTCAATTTTTATCCGCAAAGTAGTTATAAAACTTTATTACAATCAAATAGGAAACTTACAAGAACATCATTTTTCGACATAGTCTCCTTGCGTTTCAACGCACTTGGTCCATCGTTGTACAAGCTTCCTGATGCCCTCATAAAAGAAGGTTCTCGGATGAGCTGCGAGCCAGGAATGCACCGCTTCTTTCACTGCTTCGTCCGACGCAAATCGACGGCCCCTTAATGCCTGTTAGAGTGGACCAAACAAGTGATAGTCAGAAGGGACAATATCGGGACTATATGGAGGATGATCCAGTACTTCAAATTTAAGTTTCTGGAGTGTTTCAGCAGTGTGGGCAGCAGTATTCGGACGGGCATTGTCGTGCAACAACACAACACCTTTTGACAGCAATCCTCAGCGTTTGCTTCGAATTGCACGCTTTAGCCTGGCAGTAAGCATCTCACTCTAACGTACACTGTTTACTGTTGTGCCCCTTTCCCAACAATGTTCCAGTACTGAACCTTGTGCGTCCCAAAAAACCGTAAGCATCAGTTTTCCTGCGGACGGTTGGATCTTGAACTTTTTCTTGCACGACGAATTTGGATGTTTCCATTCCATACTCTGCCGTTTACTCTCCGGCTAGTAATGATGGATCCATGTTTCGTCACCAGTAATGATCCTGTTTAAGAAGTTTTCCCCTTCGTTACCATAGCGATCCACATGTTTTTACAGATGTCCAAGTGCACTGTTTATGCAACTGTGTGAGTTGTTTTTGGACCCATCTTGCACAAACTTTATGAAACCCAAGTATGTTATTGATGATTTCGTAGGCACAACCGTGACTAATTTGTATAGGATGTACCAGTTCGTCAATAGTTTATCGTCTGTGTAAGAGAATCATTTCACGTGAACGCTCAATGGTTTCTTCATTTGTGGCGGTAAACGGTCGTCCGGCTCCTTCATCGTGCGTAACACTTGTGGAACCATTACGGAATTTTTCAATTCATTCGTAGACACTCCGTTGTGGCAAAACACTGTTCCCGTACTGTACCGAAAGTCTTCGATGAATTTCGGCCTCTGATACAAAAAACCAATCACTGTTAGTTGCTCTTCTTTGGTGCAAATAGACAGAGGAGCAGCCATGATTAACATGACGACAGCGATAACGAAACGAACCTAGCAGCTTGTAAATAGCAAAGATATACCAACAAATAAACAAAGCATGCGTCGTCAACGTAAAACGACAGTATTACCAAAATAAACAAAAATATAACTAAATTGCGGCTATTAATTAACTTACCCGCGTAGTACTAATAAAAGGTTGTAGACGCTCATATATTGCGAGAGTGTTATAATTAAATAAAGGGTGTTTGGGACCCATCAACTGCTATGGCTCATCAAGTTTGGGAGTGGGGTAGAGTGAACACCCTTACTTTACCTCTGCAACATGAAATACTGAATCTCAAAATAAAATATGCCACAAACTGATTGATCTTGAAAACTTACATGACTTGACAAGTAACTGTAAACTAATCACTGCAATTAGGCGCATGAGTAATACCCATTTACTCATTACTTATAGTTCTCAACTCTGAATGATGCACAACATAATGTGCTTAAAATTAGCAATTGACTTTAAATAGTGAAAAGTGTGAAGTCATTCACTTGAGAACTAAGAGGAATCCGCTAAATTTCGGTTACAGGATAAAACACAAAAATCTAAAGGCTGTAAATTCACCTAAATACTTACGGTTTATGATTACGAATAACTTAAATTGATACAATCACATAGATAATTTTGGGGGGGAAGCAAATCAAAGACTGCGGTTTATTGGAAGAACACTTAGAAACTGAAACATGCCCACTAAACACAATGCTTACACTACGTTTGTCCACCACCTTCTAGAGTCTTGATGTACGGTGGGAGATCCACACCAGATAGGACTAACGGAGGACATCGAAAAAAAAAAAAATGCAAAGAAAGGCGGCCCTTCGTGTATTATCGTGAAATAGGGAAGAGAGCGCCACAGATATGATACGCGAATTAGGTTGGCAATCATTAAAACAAAGGCGTTTTTCACTGCGGCAGAATCTTCTCATGAAATTTCAATCACTAACTTTCTGCTTAGAGTATGGAAGTATTTTGATGGCGCCCACCTACGTAGAGAGGAATGATCGTCATAATAAAGTAAGAGAAATCAAAACTCGCACGGAAATACTAATGTGTTCGCTTATGCCACGTGCTTTTAGGGAGTGGAATAGTAGAAAAAATGAAGGTGGTTCGACGACCCCTCTGCTAAGCACTTAATTGTGAATTGCTGAGTAATTATGTAGATGAAGAACAGTTGATTTTGCTGGATCAGATATCGTAAGCAACAGGAATTTAATTGAAGTTCACTAAAGTTCCGTAAAGAAGTATTAGCATGCAGTATCCGTTACAGGCAGTCAACTTAAGAGCTTTCAGAACGGTCAACAACGTTAAAACAAATCCTCCTCTTATTTCTAAACAGACATGCACGCGTCGAAGTATCGACTGTCACCCCCTTTTCAAACGTCAGCGGTTAGTAAAGATTTGTATCGCTGGTTTCCATGATGCATTCATAACGGTTTCTCTCGATAAACGATTTCTTCTGTGAGATGCCGCTATTTATGGGAAAAAGAAGGTTTTGATATCCAGAGCGCGCGATCCACGTACCATCTCCTAAATTTCTCGTATTTATCCTGGCAGATTAAATCTGTGTACTGGACCGAGACTCGAAGTCTGGATCTTTGTTTTTAGCGGGAAAGTGCTCTATCCACTGAGCTACCGAAGCAAGACCCACGACCCGTCCTCATAGTCTTACTGCCGGTTGCACCTCGTTTCCTACCTTCTAACCTTCACAGAAGTTCTCCTGCGAATCTTGCAGAACTAGCACTGCTGGAAGACTGTGACTAAGCCATGTCTCTGAAATATCCTTTCCTCCAGAAGTGCTAGTTCTGCAAGCTTCACAGGAGTACTCCTATTAACTTTAGATGATGATGTTTGGTTCGTGGAGAGCTCAACTGCGCGGTCATCAGCGTCCGTACAAGGACCCAATTGTTACACAGTCCACTTGTTTGCCCAGTCCAACTTAGCCACTGTCATGAATGATGATGATGATGATGAAATGATGAGGACAACACAAACACCCAGTCCCCGGGCAGAGAAAATCCCCAACCCTGTCGGGAATCGAACCCGGGACCCCGTGAACCAGAGGTAGCAACACTAGCCAGTAGTGCACGAGCTGCGGACGTTAACTTTGGAAGGTAGGAGACTAGGTACTGCCAGAAGTAAGGCTGTGAGGAAGGATTGTGAGTCGTGTTTGGGTAGCTCAGCCAGCACGGTATCTCAACGTGTTCGGTCAGAGGGTTTGCTACCCTGTCTAACAAAAAACTAAGTGGATGGATCAACGAAGAACCTAAACGGGTGTTATCGGACGTCTTCCCCGAACAAATTCAACGAACAATATAGAACAAAATTAGATCAACAACAAAAAAAGGTCGGTAGAGCGTCTGCCTGCGGAAGGTACAGGTCTCGAGTTCGAGCGTCGGTGCGGTACGCAGTTTTGATCTGCCCAGAAGTTTCGTATCCCTGCACACTCCGCTGCAGAGTGAAAATTTTAATCTCGTATTTTCGTAAAACTTATCGTATATTTTGAAAAAAACATTATTTTCGTGCTGTATTATAGACTACAAGTAGTACCTAAAAACTGATTTGCGAGAGAACTATAATAAAAATAACAAGATTTTGTACCTATGATTCTGATTCGAAGGCCACTTCTTCCCCGCCTTAACCTCCGTTTTATACAGAATAGCCAAATTCATTTTCTGGACCATGTTTCATACAATCTGAGGCAAGAAGTGCTCCATCCAAAGTATTCGTTTGCATTCGGTTTCTGATTTTGGTTTACCTGAAATTTAACATAAAAATCAATAACCTAAAAAATTTGAACACGAGTTATAAAACAGTTTATGAGCTTTAATGCTTCACATTCCGTGGACAAATCTCTGTCGCAGTCAGCTTTCGAATAAGCTAAGCTAAAAATAGTGAGAGCGAAATCGCTCAATTCATTGAATTCTTCAAATTCATGCTTTAATATATTCCGCATTTTGTCCAGTGATAGCTACTTTTGTAGTGGATCTGGGAGACAAGCCAAAACCAGTGGTTGACGCCTCCATGGCTCATATCTAGCATGCGCTAAATCAACATCTGTGGGAGGAATAATACGTGACAGTAATATCACCAAGGGCATATGCGAAGGTGTTGTGTCTCTGAAACTTCGTGGCAGGACATTTTCAGGTTTCAGAGCCACTACTTTGGACATCAGTTTATCACCCGTACCGTATCTTAATCTGATCTGGCACGAAGCTCTCTGTAATATTTTAGAATTAATAGTACGCATTATATGTTTCAAAATTCACATATTAACAGCTCTTATGGCTGCAAAGACAATAATATTCACACCTGTTCGAAAGGAGAAACATTACAGTAAAAGTAAACAAAATAAATAGGACATTTTTGCTTAAAGTTCATTGGAAAATAAAAATTAAATTACCTCATTTTCTGTACCGTACAGATAAAATAAAGATACGGTGTACTCACCACAATAAGGTTCCTGTATCGATTATAAAAATCCTTAAGAAGGTGTGGGTAATTTTTTATTTCGGTATCCCAGTACTCTTTACAATATTTACACCTCAATGTAGTTGTGAATCGTTAAGATGATCAGCTACATATTTTGGGTGTGCATCATTCAGATTTCTTCCCATGATATAAGACCCTTTTTGAAATACAAAAGTATTTCTGTGCAGCGAGCTTCATTCTTGTCATGCAGATTAGTGATTACTACTGTTTTAAACTGGAAATACTCATTGGAACTTGTAAATTTTGTTGGAATCCGTTCCAATAATGTGTAGTACATCTTTGCGAATGGGTAGTGTAAATAGTTAATTCAGAATTTAGAACTCGCTCAGAAAGCCATTCTTCGTTAAAAACAAAATTAGGGCATTTTAGTTTTGCAACTGTGCCCTAACACTGCGATCATCCAAAGCCAACGTATCTGCGAAGGATGAAGCAGTTTATGTGGTTCCACTTTTTAAAACGCGTGGAATGAAGCATTACGCTTAGTCTATTTCCACTCGACCCGACGTAGAATAAAATATGTGAGATAAAAAACGCTCAGATTCCTTGAACTCCGCCTGCCTGTTTGCGCCGAGTTTGAAAAAACCGTAAATATTCCTTCCGAGGTCTTAAAAAGCCTCTGGAAGGCTTTTGCCCGCCTCGCTTGCGCATACATGCGCCGAGTATCAAACACACGTCATTAGAAAAGTTACCGGGCTAGTATCTTGTAATCTGCTTGCCACCAAATTACGAACTCCCATCATGGTATTTCAACCATCTGCTCCAAAGCCAAGTTTTCTTGTTGGAACCTTTTTACTGGGCCATTGTAGAAATTCTCTGCAACACAAGCTTTCTCAATATTTACGCCTCCATGATCGTGAACTTTATATAATTCCAATAACTTACTTTCAATGCAACCTGTAAGAGAAATCATACAACATTATAACTTAAGAGGAAATTTTTTGTTAGAATTTAGTTGTGTATTATTTCAAGATGAGCTCTCATCATTATTCACCTGAAACTTTGCCATAAAAACGGATCGCCACACAGGAATTTTTTACAGTTCCAGTACCTGTGGCCTCATTATCCTAAATTTGGCACGCTATACTTATTTCACCATTGCTTCTTTCTTTGACATTTCAGTCACATTAGAAATTACGGCCCGTGCTTTTTGCCATTTAAGTCATGGTCCGGACAGTATCCGAGTCTGAAAATCTTTCTTTCAGAAATCGGACAGATGATCAACTGATACAAATGCCACTCTATGTCCTGCTAAGAATGCTGTTAATTTCAACATTAGCGAACTTCCTCTTAACTGATAGCGCGTTTCACACAAATTGAGAAGCTGGAGGTTGTCGCACAATATCAGACTGCTCAAAGTTGATTTGCTGCTTACTTTTTAAATGGCTTTCAATGTTTCGAACTTCAGAAACAATACTTGTATTACAGCATCTACATCACGTCCTGCACGGATCACTATCGCGCACCGGCCAATTAAGTAACTCTAACATATTTAACAATTTCACTTGGAATTCCAGAGTATTGTAGGGTATATTACTATTAGTTGTTTTCAGATTATATCGTTTGAAATGACATTTTAGCGCTTTGAGACTCAGGTGGCCTCTCTCTTTCTGAAACTTAATAATCCGAACTGAGTGCAAAACGTTATATAAAGCAAAGTGATTCGTTACTGTTAATTTTTTTCCAGTGTGGCTTTGAAGCCCCTTTCTCGACCATAATTGTTGAGCTGGGACGGATGCTTGGCACTCAGTCTCCTTGGCTTATTAAGTTGATTGCTGTTCTTAATAATGAATTCGTAACAACTTACGCGCAATTCATTAAATATATCATGTCAGTTAATTACTCCCTCAACAAGCGTGTATAATGTACATTTAATGAAAGCTTTAACCTTATATATATTTTTACAATGTTTGGTTGCGATGTTTGCACTTGCTTTGTACTACCTAATAACGTTGAAATTTTCTTATGCTCTACAAAATTTTCCGATGATTCAAACAAGGAGTTGTACACTTGTTATAAACATGTCCCAACATGGAACGTTGAAATGTTTTTCTGCTCTAAAAAATCAGCAAATAGTTAAAATATTGGGTATGCATTTTGGCTGCGAGTAAAGTCCGAAACCATTGATGAGTCACAAGGGCAGTAGCACAGCTCGAACGGCTAAAACAAAATAAAAATAATTTTAAAATGCCATTCTACTACTCATTGAAGTTGTAAAACGCTGCATGTGTGTGCAATTGATCTTTCAAGATTAACGAAACAATAGCCGCAAAAGAAGCGTACCGTTAAACAGACATTTATCAGCAGCATATTCGGGAGTTATAAATGAGGTAGTACGGCTGAAATAATATATGTGTTGACGCACGTAGTACTTACAGAGTTAAGTTTCAGAGAGTAGTTGCTGTGCTCTAGGTTTCTTTCCTATTCGTCATCGAATTGCAAATAATGGTCTGAAGTGATTAAAGCAGAGGGGAATGTGCACACTCGACGAGGACCGAATGTGGAGATGCTACCTCATTTTGGGTGCAACCGCGCTGCGGTAGTCCAATACCAATAGACACAGTGACCGAATTATGAAACGAAGCAACAGGAATGTCAGCTTCGTAATCAAATATTTGGCACACATGTTTTAACATACGCTGCAACAGAAGAGTTGCTTTTAGGCAACAGGGTGAAGATGTTGAAAGTCGATCGTGTGTTAAGATACGTTGTTTCAAGCAAATGTCTAACTTTTGGCTAGATAACACCTCATTAATGTCTTCTTTAAATCTCCTGATCCTAAACGTCTGTTGCGCAGTTTTCTTTCTACAGCGACTTTCGGTTCTCTTGTCTTTAGAACTCTTACCCTTCAAGCATCGATCGTACACAGATAAGTGATGTTTCTGGCTGCTAGGACAAATACGTCTCCTTATTTCAAAATCATTGTGTTCGGTTTTAACCGTTTGAACTGGGATATGTCCCTTGTCAAATTTCCGCTGGGTTTCAACAAATTTCAACTTCGAACTATATGACTATTGTGAGTACAACTGAGTTTCTTACGATCGTGGACCGTTTGGAAACAGTGTGTCGAAGTGTGCGTACCCGCTTCAAGCCAAGAGTGCTCCGTTTATGCGCTTACACACCAAGGCAAATACGGACAACCATTTCCGAAGCAGCTGCCTATATGTTTTATCGCTCTCCTGCCCGCCGTAGATCTATATGTTCAGTTTAAAACTAGATAATGACCAACCACTCAAGTTTAACACCTCGACCTATTTGGAAGAAGACTGGCACGTAAAATTATTCTCATTGTGACACTGGTCATTAAGTAGTTCGTTGTGGTATACTTTCCTAAACTCACTCTGGGTGTCGCAACTAAGTGATGGTTACTTTCTCTGGGTTCAACGATGACAACCAAACCATGGCAATTTACTGTCATATCATCGTTTTAATGGTTTATGGGCGTTCCACAACTGAACTGACACGGACTGGGATCTGTTTATTAAGAGTGGATCTGATTACATGAATGAACAGTGAGTAATATGAAGTCATGTATATGAAAAGAACATAACAAAACTCACTATTAATTTCTATTTCAGATGAAACAAGGAAATGGTCCAAACAGCTGGTGCATCAAATTCAAATGGCTCTGAGCACTATGTGACTTAACTGCTGTGGTCATCAGTCCCCTAGAACTTAGAACTACTTAAACCTAACTAACCTAAGGACAACACACACATCCATGCCCGAGGGAGGATTCAAACCAGCAACCGTAGCGGTCGCGCGGTTCCAGACTGTAGCGCCTAGAACCGCTCGGCCACTTCGGCCGGCTACTGGTGCATCGCACTGTCGCTTGCCCTGCGTGGTAATTATTGCGCCTGTGCCATTGAATCAGTCTGGGTGAACCACAATGCTGGATTAAGCGAGCGCGGGGCCAGAAGCAAATACAAAGAAGATTACACTGCTTTCCCTCAGATCTCAAAGTTGAGGATATTTATAAAGGAAAAGAATCTTTTCTCTATTTAATTTGGTCAAATTTAGAGATAACACTAGCTAAAACAGTGTATCTAAGAAAATTACTTTCTACGTTCATTAAGGTGTGGTCGTTCAAATGTTCTTGCGCACTGTGTTCTCAATTCTTTTTACTACGCCATACTGTCTAAAAACAACTTTCTCGACTGCAGCTGCTGATCATCAAAAACGAGGTAATTCTTAAGACTATTTGTACGTTTGGAAACGCGATTCTAATGAATTTTTCATTAAAAGTTTATAAAACTACATTTTTTGCTACCAATATCAGCAACCACACGTATTTTGGGAAGTTCAGCGAACTGCACCAGTTCGTTGGCCACGCTTTCTTCCAAATCGTCTGGGTAAGCACTGATGATAAATGAGGCTCTTTTCAAAATCTCTTCTGCTGTTTAACACTTAAACTGGTGAAATATTCAAAATACTCTAGTCACCAGAAGGTTGGTTTCCACGCAGTTGGTTAATGCAGATAGGACATCATCAATTATTACAATAAACATGTGAATTTCACAATGTTGTCCAAATGTTTAATTTTCTCCAACTTCCTCGAGTGTACTAGAGCCGCCGAAATGGTCCTCCTTTTGCATTTAGCTTCCGTCTGTTTGAAGTCTGTTGCTTATAGTATTATTCACAGCCGATCAGCACTTTGCCTTTTTCTTCAATATCTGAAAATGTACACTGCATTATTTGGACCTATTCAAGCAACGAAGGGGCGTATCTCGTGCTAAGATCTTGATCAAATGACTTCAGCAGAGCAGAGGCAGCTGGCCCATCGATAAACCAGTTTTCGTAAGGCTATACATTAACGAATTTTTGAATTTAGTAACGTTTCCCAGTATATTTAAAATAGATTATGTTCTACCTAAAATCCTTCTATTGATTATACAGAAGTTTTCTGTCGTAAACCCTTTTCATCCGCACTATTGTAACTTCTTACAATCAGACTTCTTTATGTATCTTAGTATGTACACGTATGGTATTACAAATACAGTAATGGGGCATCTTGAATAAATGAAATGCAGCGAAGCGTTAGTCACTTGGAGCGTTTCAGTTTACACCACACTCACCTTAAAGAAACTAATCCACAAGCCTGATTACGACACTAAACCTTTCGATTCTTGTTATTAGGTGTATCAGCCAAAGCTTGTTTGATAGGGGCAGCATCTGCTCGACTCGATCACCGAGTGTACGACAACCTTTTTCAAAATCGGAGTTATGTGATCAGTTTCTTTCAATGTTTTCGACAGAAGCAGCTGAAGAAGAGGAAGAGGAATGAATGGAGGCTTTCAGCGCAGCAGAAGAAAACGATTTTTATGTATGGCATTCTGCAGCGCATTTGGCAACCAAATTAAATGAATGTGCAAAGCAGGCAGCGTTTCCTGCGTATTTAGTTATCTTCTTAATTTGTGCTCCTAAGACAGTGTACTTTCCACCTACGTTCCTGGCGTTGTAATATGTTTGTTTATAACAATCTTCGACATCAGTGTTACACTCATTTAAAAAATCTAGTAAGTAGTGAGCGAGTTGCTCAGCAGTGTAGCCTTCCATGTTCAAGAACCTTATGTATCTTTACGCTGTTCCAGGTAGCAGGGCACCATTCATTAGCTGGTCTAGATGCGATATATCTAGAGTGCAAATCAATGAAACAGAATAATATTTGCATCTCCTAATTTTGCAAATAATGAGCCCGTGGGCTTGATGCAATTAGATGGATACATTTCTCGCACGTTCTTTTTGTCAAATTCACTGACGGAAAAAAATACCGCAACACCGAGAAGGAGTTCTGCGACATAAACAAAAGATGGTCGGCGTGTTCTAAATCGGAGAAATGGTGTCTATTCAAAATTTCGCGCCAATCGCACACAAGTGGCGCCAGTAGCGCCACTAAGACGATGCAAATAAGGTTTGTTTTAAACTAGCGCTGTTACCGTCTTGAGATTAGTTAGCTTTGACACTGGTCGTGGTGAGTTGATGTTAGTCAAAAATGACTTTAAGGTGACTAGGACGCCTTTCTCAACACCTCTCCGAGTTTGAACGTGGTCGTGTTATAGCGCTACGAGGAACTGCGATATTACAGAAAATCTTGGCAGGAATGCAATTACTGGCAGCAGTGGCCATAGGAAAGTACACTAGGAAGAATATCGGGGTCAGGGCGGCCACGTAGCACTACCGAAAAGGAAGATCGTCGTGCTCGGCTTAGGGCTCTGGCGCATCGTACTGCATCTGCAGTAGCAATTTGAGCAGCTCTTGGATCCACAGTGACACAACGAACTGTTACAAATCGGTTACTTCAACGACAGATCCGAGCCAGACGCCCTGTAGCGTGCGTTCCACTGACCCCAAACCACCACCATTTGCGACTTCTGTGGTGTCAAGTGAGAGCTCCTTGGAGGACAGAGTGAAGGTCTGTTTTTTCTGATGAAACAACGGGTTCTGCGTCTGTTCCAGCGAAGGCCGTATGTTGGTTGGAAGGAGGCGAGTTGAGGGCCTGCACACAAAACTGTCTGCGTGCTAGACGTATACCTGGAGTTAGGATTTGGACTGCGTTTTCGTACAATAGCAACAGCGCTATCGCGGTTATCCCACACAACGTGACGGCAAATTTGCACGTCGGTGTGGTCATTCGACCTGCTGTGCTGCCATTCATAAGAGCGTTCCAGTGGGTGTTTTCCAACAGTATAACGCTCGCCCACATAGCGCTGTTGTAACCCAACATTCTCTACAGTGTCAACATGTTTCCTTGGCCTGCTCTATCGCCAGATCAGTCTCCAGTCGAGCACGTATGGGACATCGTCGGACGGTAACTCGAACGTCTTCCACATACTTCGTTAACCGTCCCTGTGTTGATCAACCAATTGTAACAAGCATGGTGCTCCATCCCACAATCTGACATCTGCCACCTGTAGAACACGATGCATGCACATTTTCATGCTTGCATTCAACGTTCTGCCGTTTACACATGCACAAACAGTCCACATTTCCAATGGCTTACCTTTGTAATCTCCCCGCAAAATTTTAGAATAAAAAATGTAAATGGAAATGGAGCCATATATCGTTAAATTGAAATGAAGCCAAGCGTAAACTCCCCACAAAATTAAAGAATAATAATTGATCATAAACCCACAATAATATTAATTAAATAATGAAGCAGGAACTGAATGTAACATCTGAACACAAATAATTAAACCTGATAAATCTTATAAGGGCAGCAACGCTGACCTTCGGCCCTGTGAAATAATTAAACCTGATAAATTCTTACCTCAGTAAAACTGCATCTATATCTGCTCTTATTTTTCGGCACAGCTCCGTGCAATGCTGGCCTATATTTAATTTTGATTCTTGGAGGAAATGCATAGGAAATAATATTTAACTTGAAATGAATCTTTTTCTTTAAAAAAGTTACTTTATAGAAAAATTATTATTGGGGCATTTTTTGAACAAATTAATTACAATTAACATACGTTATTAGCTGAGCGCAATGCTGCTTCATTACCTTCTACAATAATACACATCGTCCACCACAACCGTGACCAGATTCGGAAGAACAGCACGCCGTCCACGCACGCCGTCGCCCGCTCAGTACAACCGTCCACTCGCTATAACTACTGCCGACCGACTACTCGCTACTGCAGACAGAGTGCAACTACTGTTGCTGCCGACTCGCTACACACAACTGCACCAGACTGCTACTACTATCCAACTGCCTACTCCCTCTGCCGACTCGCCACACACTAGCACTGTTGTCTCGCGCGGTCAAGCGCAGACTAACAACGATAAATAACTCTCTGGTCAGAGATTCTGTCATGCCTCGCCATCGCTGGTAATGAATACATACGTGTTTCACCTTGCGCTTACATTAACCTGTGATCTTGCAATATTGATCACTCAAATATGTTACCTATACAATAGTATTCCCGAAATTTCAGCACTATACATTATTTGCTTTTGGTAGTGTGATTCTTTTCCTTCAATATATACTGAAGCACCAAAGAAACTGGTATAGGAACGCGTATTCAAATACAGAGATGTGTAAACGGGCAGAATACGGCGCTGCAGTCGGCAACGCCTATACAAGACAACAAGGGTCTGGCGCAGTTGTTAGATTGGTTCCTGTTGCTACAATGGCACGTTATCAAAATTTAAGTGTGTCTGAACGTATTCTATAGTCGGCGCACGAGGCGATACTCCGAGGTAGCGATGAAGTGCGGATTTTCCCCTACGACCATTTCACGAGTGTACCATGAATATGAGGAATCCGGTACAACATCAAATCTCCGATATCGGTGAGGCCCGAAAAGGATCCTGCAAGAGCGGAATCGTTCAGCATGACAGTAGTGCAACCCTTTTGCAAACTGTTGCAGATTTGAATGCTGGGCCATGAACAAGAGCCAGCGTGAGAACCATTCAACGAAACATCATCGATATGGAATGATAATTAAATCAACTCCCTAACTGCAAACAGGCTTTGATGTATATCATTGGGGACATGTGGAAAATGTGTGCCTCGAACCCGGGATCTCCTGCTTACATGGCAGACGCTCTATCCACTTTTTTTCGCATTTTGTTCGTTGTTGATCGTTGTATTTGGTCGCTGCGGACGTCACGTGACATCCCTTCACGTTCGTTGTTGATCCTTTCACTCAGTTTTTTTTTTTATTACAGAGGCCAACCAGCTCTCTGGCCGAAGACGTTGAGCTACCGCGCCGGCATCCATCCGAGCCAACGAGGGCGCAGAGGATAGTGCGCCTGCAGGGACTTAACCCTTGCACACTCCCCGGGAGACCCACATTCCCAACATGTCCACACCACTACATTCGTAGTGCGCCTAATAGATGTTTGCCCATCACACTCATTACTCGTGACAGTTTAATCTACCAAGTCCCATACGGGTAGGGGCATAGCGTGTGCGTTCACACAAGAAGGTAAGTGGCCGGGTTACCATATTTTAACTATATATGAAGGTAGTATCTGTTCCCGAAAAAACAGATACCATTGATGACCATGCAGCTTCTCTTGAATGAATGTCCCCAATGATGTATATCAACGCCTGTTTGCAGCTAGGGTGTCGATTTAATTATCATTTCATTCTAGAGAAGCTGCACGATCATCAATGGTATCTGTTTTTCCGGGAACAGATGCTACCTTCATATATAGTTAAAATATGGCAACCCGGCCACTTACCTTCTTGTGCGAACGCACACGCTATGCCCCAACTCCTACGGGACTTGGTAGATTAATCTGCTACGATTAATGAGTGTGATAGGCAAACATCTATTAGGCGCACTACGAATGTAATGGGGTGCACATGTTGGGAATTTGGGTCTTACGGGGAGCGCGCAAGTGATAAGGCCCTTCAGGCGCACTACCCTCTGCGCCCTCGTTGGCTCAGATGGATAGAGCGTCTGCCATGTAAACACGAGATCCCGGGTTCGGATCCCGGTCGGGGCACACATTTTCAACATCTCCCCAGTGATGTATATCAACGCCTGTTCGCAGCTAGTGCGTCGATTTAATTATAATTTCATTCTGGAGAGGCTGTACGGTCATCAATGGTATCTGTTCTTTCGGGAACAGATACTACCTTCATATATCATAGATATGGGCTTTCGGAGGAGCCGAAGGCTCACTAGTGTACCCTTGATGTCAGCACTACCCAAAGCTTTATGGCTCGCCTGGATCCGTCAACGCCGACATTGGACTGTTGATTACTGGAAACATGTTGCGTGGTCGGATAGTCCCGTTTCAAATTGTATCGAGTGGATGGACTTGTACGGGTATGGGGTATGTCAGCAGGGGACTGCTGAAGCTGGTGAAGGGTCTGTAACGGTGTAGAGTATGTGCAGCTGGAATAACACGGGACCGCTGATAAGTCAAATACAACTCTGAGAGGTGACGCGTACGTAAGCATCCTTTATGATCACCTGCATCCATTCATGTTCATTGTGCATTCCGAGGGACTTGGGCAATTCCACCAGGACAATGCGACACCCCACGCGTCCAAAATTGCTCCAGGCACACTCTTCTGAGTTTAAACACGTCTGCTGCCCATCAAACTCCCGAGACATGTACATTATTGAGCATGTCTGGGATGCCTGGCGACGTGCTGTTCGGAAGAGATCACAACCACCTCGTACTCTTCCGGATTCATGGACAGCCCTGCAGGATTCATGGTGTCAGTTCCCTCCAGCACTATGTTAGACACTAGTCGAGTCAATGCCACGACGCGTTGCAGCACTTCTGCGTGCTCGCGGGGCCCTACAAGATACAAGCAAGTGTACCAGTTTCTTTGGCTCTTCAGAGTATGTCATATGTCCTGTTCCTTCATTTGCGTGAATATGTGTGTAATGGACAAGGAAAAAGTAAGATTTGGCTGGTAATTCTAATAAACCTAAATAAAATTTATCGTGAGATGATCCAACAATTTCAATACTACTTTCTGCTAAAAGAGTTATAACTGCAGTAACTCTTTCTAATAGTGCGCCGGCCGGAGTGGCCGAGCGGTTCTAGGCGCTACAGTCTGGAACCGCGCGACCGCTACGGGCATGCCTCGGGCATGGATGTGTGTGATGTCCTTAGGTTAGTTAGGTTTAAGTAGTTCTAAGTTCTAGGGGACTGATGACCCCCGCAGTTAAGTCCCATAGTGCTCAGAGCCATTTGAACCATTTTCTAATAGTGTCCGCCAATACTCTTGTCCGGTCTCATTGTGAATCACAAGTTGAGAATCGATAGGCACATCCTTGTTTTTGTGAACTAACAACGAAATTATAGCTGGAATTTGTGAAGTGCTTTCTTCACGCCGTTTTAAAAAATATTCGCGTTTTTCCAGTCATGCAATCCATCTTTGATGTACACTGACGAATTATTTGAATCCGTAGCTTTGAAAACAAAACAGAAATGGTTCCCTTTGGATTCTGTATAACACAAGCACTCTTTGGCTCAAATGGTTCAAATGGCTCTGAGCACTATGGGACTCAACTGCTGTGGTCATCAGTCGCCTAGAACTTAGAACTACTTAAACCTAACTAACCTAAGGACATCACACACATCCATGCCCGAGGCAGGATTCGAACCTGCGACCGTAGCAGTCGCACGGTTCCGGACTGCGCGCCTAGAACCGCGAGACCACCGCGGCCGGCACAAGCACTCTTTGACATGAGTTTTATTCGTTATTTTATGTCTAAATGTGAAAAATGAGAGAATCGTGGTTTATTTTCTTTGTCGTGCATTTTCTTTGAAGACAAAAATTACTGTTAATATGTTGCCATTCGCAATCTAATACTGTCGATCAAAGTTGCTCAGCCATTGACCAATATTGTTGGAGTACAATTTACTTTCGTGTAGTTTTTGGCCTGTAGAACATGTAATAACATCAGCAGCATGTAATAGACTTTCCATCTCTCTTTGGCTTGAAGAAGACGTCACGAAGAGAGACCTTGCCGTGCTTTTAACATTGATTGGAGGACGATATGGCTGAATTTGGGGGTGGGCGGGGATGCTGTCCGTTTAGTTACAGTATCACTTGTAGGAAATGTGGCTACATCAGAAAGAGTTGCAGTTGCGTCAGGGTTGGCAACCAATATTCTTATTACGGAAGAAATTTCACGGACGTTAACAAAGTTTCGTGAATGTTCGTTGTAAAGACACTCACTTTGATGTGTTGTACTTAATTGTAATAGTAAATATGAAATTAAGACGTCTACACTTCAGTTACCCAAAGACCGGCAGTAGTGAGAAGTGACACGATGCCTACCGAATTTTTCCGACTTCTATCGAACGAAACTAGGACGGCTAGGTGTACTAAAATTTTTACGGACTGCATATTTGCCACGTATTGGTCCAAAAACGGTATGTACAGTTTCTTGTATTGTTGTCGCCATACAAATATTTAAAATACAAATTCTTTTCGCACCGTGAGAAAATATAAATGCTACCTTAGTGCAATCACATTTTTAATGCAAGTTCATTTCATTACATTTTTGAAAAATACTTTATTTATTGCAAATTTTGAATTGAGATTTAAAATTTAAGAAAATAATTATATTTAAAATCAAATTAAAGGAATTAAAATAAAGACCACAATTATTTTGATAAGGATTTGAAACAAATACCGTTCTGTAAGTATTGAAAACGCGAACTTCGGTATATGAGCCCAGAGGTCTTGAGGATATTTTTGGTCTGTCGTTGCAACTACAAAAATGCGTGATTTTTTCAACAGACGCGTTTCGCTTCATTGAGTTAAGGCATCATTAGTGGTGGTGATTTTTCGGCTGATTTCTCGCTTACATCGGGAAATGCGGTCTGCTAGCACAACGATGGTAAAAAAAAATGCTCAAATGTGTGTGAAATCTTATGGGACTTAACTGCTAAGGTCATCAGTCCCTAAGCTTACACACTACTTAACCTAAATTATCCTAAGGACAAACACACCCACCCATGCCCGAGGGAGGACTCGAACCTCCGCCGGGACCAGCCGCACATTTAGATGTTTTGCAGCATACAGTGGTGTGCATAAAAGTGTGGCGTGAGAAATGCATAGTGCTGCAGAACATCTAAAAATTAGACGAAAATTATCAGTGTCAAAAACAGAAAAACATCGATGAGCTAGCAGACCGTATTTCATGATGTAAGGAGAAATCAGCCGAAAAATTACCACCACTGAAGATGCTTTGCCTCAATAAATCGAAACGCGTGTGGTGAAAAAATCACGCATTTTTGTAGTTGCAACAACAGACCAAAAATATCCTCAAGAATTATAAAGCAACTACGCATACTATGGTCACACAAATGAAGAATTTACGAGCCTAGAACTTTAGCCATTATGCTACGGAGCACATTGTCACAAAGGAGTACCCACTTGGGTGAATGGATGCACGCTTTGAAACCTGACACCCAATCCTATACCAGTGTATGGGTAGTTTCAAAAAGTCAACGCCATCCTTGGTGTCATACGGACAATATCATTTTATGATCAGATGAAACACCGATAAATGATGCCCACATTGTTACATACGTTGCACAAAAAATCCTCTTTTTAAAATTCGGACGCCGGCCCGTGTGGCCGAGCGGTTCTAGGCGCTTCAGTGTGGAACCGCGCGACCGCTACGGTCGCAGGTTCGAATCCTGCCTCGAGCATGGATGTGTCTGATGTCCTTAGGTTAGTAAGATTTAAGTAGTTCTAAGTTCTAGGGGACTGATGATCTCAGATGTTAAGTCCCACAGCGCTCAGAGCCACTTTTAAAACTCGGTAATGCATGTAAACAAAATAATTAAGCTTACCTTGTCCTTAGTGCTTCTCGTTTCGGCAACTTTCGCCGTTACTGAATAAAACTATGTTTCACTTTCTTAATATCTTCAATCTTTATACTGTGGTACTGTATGCTATTTGTTCCACAGCGACTGGCAAATTTCGCAGTCACTAATCAAATAATGTTTCACTCTCCTAATTTTGAAATTTATAGTAAGTTCCTATGGGACCAAACTGCTGAGGTCATCGGTCCCTAGGTTAACACACTACTTAATCTAGTTTAAACTAAATTACACTAAGGGCAACACACACACACCCATGCCCGAGGGAGGACTCGAACCTCCGACCGGGGGAGCCGCGCGAACCGTGGCAGGGGCCTCGGACCGCATGGCAATCCCGCGTGGCATTCTCTTAATATCTTCTATTTTTAAAAAGTAATGTTGTATACTATTTATTACACAGCGAAGAAACGACATAAAATAGACGCAGTAATGGCGAAACTACAACACGTTATACAACAAGAGTCCTCCAACAGGAAAGCTACATTCTTTCTAGGTAACTCGTATCAAAAGCACTGTAAGAAAAATAAATACACTATAGAAGGAATGAACGACTGTAATACTACTTCAAAAGATACAGTATTCATTAATTACTTTGCTGTTGGTAATCATAGAGCCCTATTCTAAGTTATCGGCTTATTACGACTAGCTCGGACAACATTAGGAAATTCCTGTGTAAGTTTTGCGGTGGTGTCAACTTATGACAAAGAAAGTATTCTGTTTCCAGAACAGATTTTTAAAAATGAGCTAAAATTTGGCACGACCGTCATTCCACAACACGGCAAGTAGAATGCCATTCAAATCTAATTCTATAGTTTTTTTTTTTTTTTTTGCTCACAATCGCTGGCCTCCTAATGGCCAAGATACGTCTCATTGGCTAAAGCTATAGTAAGTGTTCCTAAGAGCGAACATTTATCGCAGCGTGGTGAGGAATACACCTGCGTCCTTCACTGTCCGATCCGGGCCGCAGGACGCTGTGTGAAACGTTTTTCTAGGCGCAGGACGGTGCGCATGAGGACGTAAAAAATGAAAGTGGTGTTTTTTATAAATTGACAGCCGTACGTGATAGTTACACAAGAACTACTTTCACACATCTTTTTCTAATTCAATGAAAATTTTGTAATATTGGAATAGAGAAATATTTTAGCTTTTAAGAAAAGTTGGTTTTTCATACTAATCAACATCTATCACGCGAAATCTCGTAAACTATGTGTCGTACAACAACATAACTTTATAGTTGGCTTCAGTAGAATATGTCCAATAGGCAGTAACACTGAAGTAATAAATTAAAATGTCACGTATGACGCGAAATTTTTAGCAAACCAACATCCGAAATGTAATAAGCGACAAACTTTTTCCCTTTACACTTTATATTGGGGCCAGATAAACTTTGGGAAAGGTTTGGATTTATTTTTACAGTTTGTTGGAAGTCGATGTGTGTCACAGTTTCTCTTAGACGACAGCAGTATTGTGCAGTTCATTCGCGCGAAGCGAATTCCAGCGCTCTTGGAGGAACATATCGCTATTATAGACGCGGTACAGTACTGCGCGACGGTAGTACCGGATACAGCAGAGGCGAAACATGCAGCGCAGTGATCGATCTAAAACCCTGTTCATTTTGACACTTCGAAAATATACGTAATTTGAGGAAGACGAGTCTCGCGTCCGTCGGCCGTCGTAATTTAATATATTATTATTCTTATTATTATTTTTGATTGTTGCCGACTTACGTGGTGGGCCTTAATAAAAATATTTCATTCAATATTGATTTTACGATTCAATGCTTTCCTGAAGTTCTCCTTTTTAACAATATTAATCTCAAATTATTTGTTACGTTAATGAATGTTAGACTCGCTGAATCTTAAAACATGAGCATATAAGCTGAACAATGTGATCAACTTTTCATATTAATTTCCTCGGCTAGTCAGTTCACTTTAAAGCAAAAGATCTTTAGTTGTTAATTACAATTGCGGCCCACACACGCGCGAGGGTATTTTTCTTACCTCCGTTAACCATTGTATTGTAGTCGGAGTCCTGGCTATGGGTCTCGGCTATGGTACTGAAAATAAGAATCTTAAAGCTACGTATTTTCTGCAACGTCGGGCGGCTGTGGAGAAAAATTATTTTTCATAAGTTAATATCGCCACGTAATGGCGTCGTTGACTGCATCGGCCGCTGCGATTGTTGAACTGTAAATTACTTGAATGCAGGTTAATTCAAGGAAGGTGGACATGAAATCGGGATCACCTCTTACAAATTAAACGTGCACAATAATATTAAGTCAATGTATTATCTGTTTAACTCATACAAATATGCTTACATTTGCCAGCACTCGAAAGATGTCCGTCTACACACAACCAAGACAAAAGAGGAAGGGAAGACGACTAAAAAATTAACAAAAGAGCGTATCTTGTCACCTCTTTAGATCATTTTCTCATAAATTTCTTTGCATTGCATTTCTTTGCACTTCTCGACAGAGAAATTATTGTTTTACGGCTACATGATAAAAATATATTATTCAATTTTTAAATGTCTCTTCTTTATAAATACTGTTTTTTAAGTCTTTTCGTAATATAGCACCGAGGACGCTATAGGAGGAAGAATGTATATCATTGGGAAAAGCACTGACGAAGCTCAAAACAGTCAGACAAATGGTCTGACTGTGATAAACAGAACGAGCGTGTAACATTTGAGTAACAGAACAGATGCTCGACGATGCGGAGCATTGGCAATTCCCACTGTCTTATAATGCAGACGCATCAGAATGAATGACCTGCCAAAGGATACAAATGATACCTTTGGTAGATGTCGGCGGTTACGTGAAAGCTGAGGGATTCATTGGGCAGAATTTTAACCATCTATCACAGTACTGATCACAATAATAACATCTAATTCATTATAAATTTGGTTAAAAGCTCAGTACAAATGTATTTACAAATGTATTACATTGGACATAACCAAAGACATTTCTTCTTACATGTTTCATTCATTTGTCTTCAGGTTTCTGTTCTGTCCAAATCAATTCATTTTGTATTTAAACAAACAATGGAAAGTCCAAGACGGAATACCAGCACTGTAGGAAAAGACAGATTGCTAGTTACCGTAAAGAAGACACGTGTAGCTGCAGACAGGCACAATTAAAAGACACTCACGTTTTGTATTTAGCTTTACAACTTTGCATCAGCCATGTTCCACGAAATATGCTGTTCGGATACCTACTACATAAGATGCTCATCCTCCGAGGCAGAGCAGCGGTCAGCCGATATTTCAGTAATTTTATCGGAGGAATTATGTACTCTCCTGCTGCCCGTGCGCACGAAACAAATACCGCAGCTGTCGCCAGATAGATGCTGCTGCTCATTTCGACTGTCCCCACTCCTCCAACCAAACAAATCACTGCGATGAGCGGAACGGACTCCTCCCGAAGCCCGCAAGCTTTTCTCGCAGGTAGAGTCGACACCACCTAAACCAGACGGCGCTGGTTGAGCCCGCAGAGGCACTGCGTTGTCCACACCCTAGGTAACGGTCTGATTGGTTTGCACTGTGTAAGTGCACGCGTTTTATGCAGTTCGTTGTGGGAAATTCACGTAGCTAGGAAAAGTGGCTTAACTCTTGATACGTGACGAAACCGGCACTGATGAAAACATTATAAACGATTGCCGGTGAAAAGAGAGAGGCTACAAGATTATTCGGCGAGGCACCGGCCACTCGGAGTTTCTAGGCAAAAATGAAAGCAGACATCTCGGATGAGAGCGCAGAACAGCTATAAGGAATTGCAGGCACACAATCCCTCTTTCGTTGCGCGAGTAGCCCTCCTCTGCATCTCCTCGACATCAATTTGCCTCGATTTTTATGCCGGTGGTTGGAATTATAATACAGGGTGATTCAAAAAGAATACCACAACTTTAGGAATTTAAAACTCTGCAACGACAAAAGGCAGAGTTAAGCACTATCTGTCGGCGAATTAAGGGAGCTATAAAGTTTCATTTAATTGTACATTTGTTCGCTTGAGGCGCTGTTGACTAGGCGTCAGCGTCAGTTGATGCTAAGATGGCGACCGCTCAACAGAAAGCTTTTTGTGTTATTGAGTACGGCAGAAGTGAATCGATGACAGTTGTTCAGCGTGCATTTCGAACGAAGTATGGTGTTAAACCTCCTGATAGGTGGTGTATTAAACGTTGGTATAAACAGTTTACAGAGAATGGGTGTTTGTGCAAAGGGAAAAGTTCTGGACGGCCGAGAACGAGTGATGAAAATGTAGCACGCATCCAGCAAGCATTTGTTCGCAGCCCAGGAAAATCGACTCGCAGAGTAGCAGAGAGCTGCAAATTCCACAATCAACTGTATGGAGAGTCCTACGAAAGGCCGGCCGAAGTGGCCGTGCGGTTAAAGGCGCTGCAGTCTGGAACCGCAAGGCCGCTACGGTCGCAGGTTCGAATCCTGCCTCGGGCATGGCTGTTTGTGATTTCCTTAGGTTAGTTAGGTTTAACTAGTTCTAAGTTCTAGGGGACTAATGACATCAGCAGTTGAGTCCCATAGTGCTCAGAGCCAGTAAGTAAGTCCTACGAAAAAGGTTAGTTATGAAACCTTATCGTCTGAAATTGGTTCAAGCACTGTCTGCAGCTGATAAGATTAAAAGAATCGATTTCTGTGATTTTATCCTTGCTCAAATGGAAACAGATGAATCTTTCGTTTCAAAGATTGTGTTTAGTGATGAAGCAACTTTCCACACTAACGGGAAAGTCAACCGTCACAATGTCTGTATATGGGGCACTGAGAATCAGCGGGAAACAACTCAGTATGAACGTGACTCGCCTAAGGTGAACGTTTTCTGTGCCATTTCAGCCAAAAAAGTTTTTGGTCCCTTTTTCTTCGAAGGTGCTACTGTAACTGGACTACAGTATCTGGAGATGTTAGAGAATTGGCCGTTTCCTCAGCTCGAACAAGAAACACAACAATTCATATTTCAGCAGGATGGAGCGCCACCACATTGGCACTTATCTGTCCGTAACTACCTGAACGTCAACTACCCGAGGCGATGGATCGGCCGCCAGGCAGCCCGTGACAGAGCACTACATCACTGGCCTCCAAGAAGCCCTGATCTTACCCCCTGCGATTTTTTCTTATGGGGGTATGTTAAGGATATGGTGTTTCGGCCACCTCTCCCAGCCACCATTGATGATTTGAAACGAGAAATAACAGCAGCTATCCAAACTGTTACGCCTGATATGCTACAGAGAGTGTGGAACGAGTTGGAGTATCGGGTCGATATTGCTCGGGTGTCTGGGGGGGCCATATTGAACATCTCTGAACTTGTTTTTGAGTGAAAAATAAACCTTTTTAAATACTCTTTGTAATGATGTATAACAGAAGGTTATATTATGTTTCTTTCATTAAATACACATTTTTAAAGTTGTGGTATTCTTTTTGAAACACCCTGTATTATTCCGTGTATGATTCAAACATGTAGAACCTTTTTGACTTGTATAAGTTTGTGGGCGATTCTCTCCCGTTCCCACAGATCCTGGGGTCTGGCTTTGGTGTCCTCGATTCCCAGGCATCAAACGCTTCCTTGTACGGTGAACGTGGGTTTCACCCAGTATTGTATGCAGTGAGCTGGGTTTTGATTGCAGCCCGTAGGGTCGTGTGTGCTAATAGTTGCTCACGTTGACATGCTCTGTAGAAGGATGAGGAATGCAGCAGACAGTCCTTAGCGCCAGGCAGCCATAGTGACGGGCAGCTATCGTGGAAGGCTACCTTGATGAAGACAGGTGTGATGAGATCTGCTCACACTGAAAGCAGTTCAGAAAGGAGTTAGCGCTGCATCACTGAAACATAGAACTTGGGAAGGACATCTCGTTGATGAAGTCAATGGAGACGGGGGCGCAAGTTCGTATTGGAAGAGGCTGGGAAAGAACCAAACCATAATTTACGTTAAGCAGTTTAGGGAAATCACGGATATCTAGATATGAATGACTGAACAGGAACATAAACCAACATAAAATGCCTTGCCACCCGCTCGGTATATAAAGAGCGTCAGTCTTTGCACACAAAGCACTTCAGACAAAGAGAAATTACCAATAACTGATCTTCTTAACTAGAACGGTGTATGAATGTGTAAATGTGGAAGAGTAGATGGCAGTTAAAACCAATACCGGTGTTTTAGTTCTGCATAACTGGTGTTTCTCGGTGTTTGTTTGATTTAGATTGTAACAGTTTTTTTTATTTCGCACTAATAACCCAGTAAAGAAGCGACATATCAGTTTTCCAAAGCAGCAGTGCTAAAATTCTTGGTTTTTAAACAACTCTTTTTTTTGCAAACGAGTGATGTCAATTTGTAAAATATCCATTGTATCGAAATATTAGATTAATGTGGAAAATGGGAAGGGCTATCACTGCTTTTCTAATAATAACGCCAAAAGTTAGAAACGAGCAACAAACACATGGCCTAAGAATTGTTAACACGCTGCTGGGATGGTGATGTATCTGTCGCCGTGGGACTTGGCCTCTTAGACGATACGTGTGTACGTACACTGTGAATGCCTTGCCCCTACCTCATGTATGTGGTATTTTCTGTCAGTCGTCCTGGGACCTCAGCTGTATTGCAGAATGGTACCATCTGTAATTTGTTAGCATTTTACGAAGTGAGTATCAGGAAAGTACAATGGTCCACTTTCTTTAAAGATTAACAACAGGAGGAGGCACAACAAACTTGCGACATCATATAAGGAGAAAAACAGATGCACAGTGTCCGGGGAAGAGAAGATAGATTTGATTGATATACCTGTAACTTTACTGACTTGGCATAACTGAATCCTTAATTTTGTAAATTCTTCAGAGTGAAACATTGATGCCAACCAAAAGCGACGTTGTAGTGAAGTCGTTCACATGTGCAAGTCGTTAACTTGTGTCCTTTCGACTTCGCTGTCAGCGCGGATGTTCCCCGTCCCCTCTGCTGCTGGCACTGAGATCGATTTCTGCCGACGATTCAACCCCACAATGATCGACATCTCCTACTGCTTCATATTCGTTAGCCGGTCGAAGTGGCCGTGCGGTTCTAGGCGCTGCAGTCTGGAACCGCGAGACCGCTACGGTCGCGGGTTCGAATCCTGCCTCGGGCATGGATGTGTCTGATGTCCTTAGGTTAGTTAGGTTTAACAAGTTCTAAGTTCTAGGGGACTAATGACCTCAGAAGTTGAGTCCCATAGTGCTCAGAGCCATTTTTTCATATTCGTTAGAAATTTTCACTCTTTGTCCGAAGTTTATTACCCGACGTAGTAGCAATAAAACACTGAAAATCGGTTGTTTCAGACACTAGTTAGTTTTGATGGGTTTTAACAGTCAGGTTAAACTTGAAACTAAAATAACCGGTGCAAACGAAACCGGTTGTTTCAGCAATAACCGCCATCCATAAACTGGCACTTGGCTCTCAGGTTCTATGAACCTGAACTGACAATCGAGCCGGCTGCCGTGGCCGAGTGGTTCTAGGCGCTTCAGTCCGGAACCGCGCTGCTGCTGCGGTCGCAGGTTGGAATCCTGCCTCGGGCATGGACGTGTGTGATGCCCTTAGGTTAGTTAGGTTTAAGTAGTACTAAGTTCTAGGGGACTGATGACCTCAGAAGTTAAGTCCCATAGTGCTCAGAGCCATTTGAACCATTTAGACAATTGAAAATTTTCTCCATACCAGGAATCGAACCCGGTTTTCCCGCTTATCGCTGGCAGCCGCTTCAACCATTAACTTACCTGAGCCAGCTTCCAGCCCGGCTCAAATTTTCGTAGTCCGATATTTAATCGTATGATTTTCGAAGACATCTACCATAGATTACCCACGGGGCATATGGGAACTAAACAGCACTAGCGGTGTAGGTGTATGACTGTGGCCACAAGAGACATCTCTGAAGCGAATTAAAGGAGATGGACCGATGGATTTTTAATAATGATTGTAGCAGTTTTAGCATATCTGATCGGTTTGCATTCATATCAGCTCATGGCATTGCATCTTAATTAATTACATTCCCATCAATTTATTCATATGATTTCAAAGCATTTAATGTACGAGGAGTGTTAATAACTAAATTGGTTCAAATGGCTCTAAGCATTATCGGACTCAACATCTGAGGTCATGAGTCCCCTAGACTTAGAACTATTTAAACCTAACTAACCTAAGGACATCACACACATCCATGCCCGAGGCAGGATTCGAACCTGCGACCGTAGCAGCAGCGCGGTTCCAGACTGAAGCACCTAGAACCACTCGGCCACAGCCGCCGGCTCAATAACTAACGCAACAAAAATTTTTCTAGGCCAGTTTCGGTTGAAACAATGCAGAATTTGTTGTGGGTTCATTGTGGAATATTCCCGCTTCAGCCCCTATGGTTTCATGAAGTTCCGATAGATGGCGGCGTTATATGTAGTCTTCAAAATGACGTCTTCTAACTGGGGTGCTTTCCAGGCAGAGAGCTGTCATTCAGTTTCTTTTGGAAGAAAAGCAGAGCACCGCAGATACTAATAGGCGTACGCAAAATGTCTACTGAAACCTGTCAGTGAACGAAAACAAGTCGAGTCGTTGGGTGAGACGTGTTTCATCATCAGAAGAAGGTCGCGGAATGCTGTCCATTTCCCGCGTGCGGACGGACGCACACAACTATGACTAATGCAGTGTTGGGAGGTGATCGAAGAATCACACTGAAACGCTCATTGCAGTATATGTGAAAATATCCATTGTAGCTCAGGAAGAAACGTTAGGAAAAATTAAATTTTTGGTCCTGACCCCGCAATGCGAGAATTTCACCAGTAGTTGCCCTGTTCAACATCATGTAGACAGAAAGTTAAGGACGCAGAGGAAGATTTGGGGAATGTTAAGAGAGCGTGAATTTCATTTGATGGTGCCTTAATAATTTCATAATTTCGAATAGCGTTGTACTAAACCGAGGACGGAGATCTCTTTCGAACTACATATTTGATGTCTTAGATGCATTACAAAGTACGCAGAATCACATTTCCTATCTCCTCATGTGGAAATTGGTCACTAGTACAGAAATGCACTTTCGACTTCGTATAACTAAAGAACGAATGATAATGCTGGATTCAGCCCAAACAAATACTGCTATTCACGTCTTTCAAGCGACACCCAGTACCGACGAAAGAGTTGGTTTGTTTCCCATTGCAAGCAAACGAGGAATTTTACGTGCGCATTCGATAGAGCCGTCCCAAATTAGTCTAGTGTGATAATCATTTTATCATTGTGTGTTAACAGGGACAATAAAACACGAAGAATAACTAGTACTCTAACAGCGACAGCACAGCCCTTGCCTGCTGTGGCTGCTACCCCTCATGCAGCAGCGCTGCTCAGTTGCTACTGGAGGGCTAATTGTTTTTCGTGCTTTACTGTCCCTGTTAATATGCTGTATAATCGACAAAACCAATATCACACAGGACTAATTTGGGACAATTATATCGAATGAGCACGTACAACGTCCACTTTCAAAATAATTTGCCTGTGACGGCAAACAGACCGACGCTTTCCGTTGACACTGGGCGTTACACGAAAGACTTGATGAGCAGTATTTGTCTGTGCTGAATCGAGCTACTCACTGCCGAAATGAAATTGCAAATGCTTATTGAAACATCAGACAAAATGAGGCTGCCAATTTTTAGGAGTGACATCTGGTATACAGATTTATCCTTATATAATTTCGTTTTACGTAATACAATGTGTTTTATATTTATTTTTTAGGCAATACAATGAAATGTTCTGTTTGTATTTGATGAAATGGCTTTTGTATGAATCAAATTAAAAAAAAAATTTTTGACCACGTGATATTAATGTTTGCTGATTCTCGTCACTTTGGTTTACCTACGTTTGTCATTACATATTTACCTATCTAGCTTTGTCTACTTTTATTCGACGTTACGACCGTTTCCATCGTAAATTTTAGGTCTTCTTGTGATTCCCGAAACATAGCGTAATCATCTGTATACATGCTTATCTTTATTATATCTCTCTCTTTTTCGTGATGGCTTATCTGATTGTTTCTCAGTATAAATTTTGAAAAATGTTGGTGACAAACGTCACCCTTTCCTAAGAACTCTCCCAATACCGTATAATGTGTTTCCTCGTCACCAATCCTCACGCCACGTTTTGTCTTGCATACTTTTCCTTCTTCAGTCTTTTATTAACCCAGCTAGTCTAACCAACGTCTCTTAAGCTCTTCAACAGAATACTCCGTCTAATTCTGGCAAACGTATTTCATCAGTACAACGGTACAGATGAACAAATCTCTGGTGGGGCGGTTCTAGGCGCTTCAGTCCAGAACCAGGCGGCTGCTACGGCCGCAGGTTCGAATCCTGCCTCGGGTATACATGTGTGTGATGTCCTTAGGTTAGTTAGGTTTAATTAGTTCTAAGTCTAGGGGACTGATGAGCTCAGATGTTAAGTCCCATAGTGCTTAGAGCCATTTGAACCATCTGAACAAATCCCTGTTACCCTCTTATAGAAGCCTTCACTGTACCCCTTCCGCCTATCCGGTCTCTCTTCTGTATTTAACTGTGGAATTCCCATTGCACTCTTAATGTTGCTTTTAATTAAGCGGTAGGTTGTTTCGACTTTTCTATATGCTGAGTCAGTCCTCCCGACTATGATTTATTTCATTCAGCCTTTTCGATTTAGCTTCAGTAACTTTCTTATTTATACTACTCTGAGATGAAGAGGTTGATACAGCAGAGAAATTCGTGGAGGCCGCGCCATACCAGTTGGAAAACTGATGCCAGCTCCCGTCTCCCTCCCCCCCCCCCCCCGCCCAAAAAAAGAAAATAAAAGGTCTTGAAACTCACACGTGATTATACGTAGCTAGTACCTGCTGAGTAGAGGCGGTCGATCGCCGGTGCATTAGACGCCAGGTGGAGGTTGCGGCTGGCAGAGGGCAGGAAGCGCGGCCTCGCCTGGACGCCGAGTTAGGGTCTAAACCGCAGGGCCGTTCTGCGGTCGCCGGGACGCGCCGCCCAAGTCCCGAGTGTGCCTGCCTCGGCCGCTGCGAGCTGCGTCGGCTGCCTGATACTGGGTGACGACTGCTGCTCTCTGAGCTAAGATTTCTGTGTGCACCACGACCACCTTTCGTGACTACTCGGTTGCACGCAATTGTTTTCAAACGCTTCGTTTATAAAATTCTCGAGGAATATCTATCGAAGAGGCTCTGGGTAGGGCTTATCAACTCGTTGATTTCGAGCGTGAATACGCGCCGATTGGGCTCTTGTCAGCGACCAGTTCTGAAGTCGTTGCGCTTGTTTGGTGTGAGGGACAGGTGCAACACATAATGTAGCGACACTGTAGAGACGAAACAGGTCATCACCTTGACAGTGGTGACGCGTAGCAGGAGTAATGGTGGAACGTCGTCAAGTAACACGAACAATTTTTTCCCGTTTCAGTCCGCAGTGGGACGAACCTTATTTTCTACACAAAAATATGCTACTATGTTATAGTATTTTTAGTAAATTCAGTTCACAAAGACATTACTTGTCTTACTACGTGAAGAAATGCGGAAACAGAAAATGTGGACAACTGACTATGTATACGAAATTTTAAAACGCGAAGAGGGCGAACGAGATAAAGCAAAAGAAAGTGAACCTGCCGATCAGGAAATAAAAAGCCGCTCTACTTTCAGCAACCTTACACTGCCAGTATTTAAACAAAACAGTGCTTGCACGTCAGTATTTCTGTCTACTTCCTTATCGAACATGACAATCGGGTACTACACTATATGATCAAAAGCATCCGAACATCTGGCTGAACATGACTTACAAGTTCGTGGCGCCCTCCATCAGTAATACTGGAATTCAGTATGGTGTTGTCCCAACCTTTGACTTGATGACAGCTTCAACTCTCGCAGGGATACGTCCAGTCAGGCGCTGGAAGGTTTCTTGGGGAATGGCAGACCATTCTTCACGGGTTGCTGCAGTGAGGAGACGTATAGATGTCAGTCGGTGAGGCCAGGCACGAAGTCGGCGCTCCAAAACGTCCAATAGGTGTTCTATAGGATTTAGGTCAGGACTCTGTGCTACCCAGTCCATTACAGGGATGTTATTGTCGTGTAACCACTTCCACCACAGGCCGTGCATTATGAACAGGTGCTCGATCGTGTTGAAAGATGCAATCGCCATCCCCGAATTGCTCTTCAACAGTGGAAGCAAGAACGTGCTTAAAACATCAATGTAGGCCTGTGCTGTGATAGTGCCACGCAAAACAACAAGGGGTGCAAGCCCCTCCATGAAGAATCGCCATACCCACACCCTACCATCGGATGGCTATATTGTGTACCGTCATTCGTTACTCCCCACAACGTTTTTTCACTGTTCAATCATCCAAAGATTACGCTCCTTAGACCAAGCGAGGCGTCGTTTTGCATTTACCCGCGTCATGTGTGGCTTACAAGCAGCCGCTCGACCACGAAATCCAAATTTTCTCACTTTCCACCTAACTGTCATAGTATTTGCAGTGGAACCTGATGCAGTTTGTAAATCCTGTGTGGTAGTCTGGATCGATGTCTGCCTCTTACACATTACGACCCTGTTCAACTGTCGGCGGTCTCTGTCAAACAGACGAGGTCGCCCTCTACGCTTTTGTGCTGTACCTGTTCCATCACGTTTTCACTACTCTATCACATGGGAAACATTGGACCTAGGGATCTTAAGGAGTGTGGAAATCTCGCGTACAGACGTATGACACAAGTGACACCAAATCACCTGTCACGTTCGAAGTCCTTGAGTTCACGCGGAGCGCCCCATTCTTCTCTCTCACGATGTCTAATGACTGCTGAGGTCGCTGATATGGACTACCTGCCTCTAGGTGGCAGCAAAATGGACCTAATATGAAAAACACATGTTTTTGGGGGTGTCTGGATACCTTTGATCACATTGTGTATACGCAGGACAGAGCGCACATTATGCAGATAAAATTTAAAATATACAGTGCTCGATGAAAGTGTAGACACCACTGGTATAGCCCAGTTACCCACTTATATCGGAGGCAAAAAATGGTTCAAATGGCTCTGAGCACTATGGGACTTAACATCTGAGGTCATCAGTCCCCTAGACGTAGAACTACTTAAACCTAACTAATCTAAGGACATCACACACATCCATGCCCGAGGCAGGATTCGAACCTGCGGCCGCAGCAGCAGCGCGGTTCCGGACTGAACCGCCTAGAAGCTCTCGGCCACTGTGGCCGGCGCTGTATCGGAGGCATAAAAAACGAACTCTCGCTCAGAGAAGAGTTCCTAGACCCATTGTTAGTAACAGTGAAGAAAACAACTGGATGTGACGATCTTGGTAGTATTTGAGAAAGTGTAGAAAATAAAGGTTCATTACGGAATTTAGTACTCTCTGTGTCTACAAACGGGTCTCCAGCCATGTTAGTAACTAATTAAAGAATTAGTAGAGCAAGTGAGGGAATAAGTGAAAAAAGATACATTTAGTACCCTATGAAATCAGGGGTGTTCGCTGCGAAATAGATCTGGAGATTTTGTGAGAAAAGGATGAAAGATGTCACATTGAGAAACGTGTTGTTGTTTATGTGACTAATCTCCTGACATACACTCGACACCCCCTACCCCTCCCCAATGATGTGGATAGCAGAAGTCCCAACTTTTTGTATTAAAAAAAAAAAAAAAAAAGAGCAAAGATGGAAGGCTCCGTGTTCTCAACAGGACTAAGTCACGTTTCCCTCCCTCACTTCCGAAAACTGTCATAAAAGGAAGAAAGGGAAGCCATCATAAAGTGACTGTCTATTATCCATGTCCTTTATATTTGTATTTTCTGTTCTTGTACTGTCACAGCCTCTATATATATTCCTTAATATTTCAGATGTTTTTGTTTTCTTATTCTTTTATGTGCACAGTAGGTATTTGTTTCCCCCTCTTCTTTTACTTTACGTACATTGATTATCTGCATCATACTCCGCAAGCCATCTAATAGTATGTGGCGGAGGGTGCTTTCGGTACCACTATCTGATCCCTCCAACACTGTTCCACTCGCGAATAGTGCGTGGAAGGAATGATTGTTGGTAAGTCTCTGTATTGGTTCTAATTTCTAGAATCCTCTCCTTGTGGTCAATACTGCGAGATGCATGTGGGGGAAAGTAATATGTTGCCTGACTCCTCCTGAAAAGTGCTGTCCCGAAATTTCAATAGTAAATCTCTCCGTGATGCACAAAGCCTCTCTTGTAACGTCTGCCAGTGGAGTTTGTTTAGCATCTCCGAAACGTTCTCTCGCCAGCTAAACGATCCCGTGACGAAACGCGCCGATCTTCGTTGGATCTTCTCTATATCCACTATCAGTCCTACCTGTCAGGGATCCCAGATAGATGAACAATACTCAAGAATCGGGAGAACAAGCGCCTTATAAGCCACTTCTTTCGTGGATGAGTTACATTTCCCTAAGATTCTTCAGATGAATCTGAGTCTGCTGTTTGCTGTCTGCTGTTCCCACTATTAGTTTTATATGGTCATTCCACTTAAGGTCGCTCTGGATAGTTACGCCTAGATATTTTACGGCAGACACTGTCTCCAGCTGTTTCTCATAAATAGTGTAGCTGTACAGTAGTGGATTTCTTTCCCTATGTATGCGCAATATTTTACACTTATTTACGTTCAGGGTCAACTGCCAGAGTCTGCACCATTCAGAAATTCTCTGCAGGTCATTCTGCAAATTCTTACTATCTTCTGGCTTTGCTACTTTGGTATAAACAACTGTATCACCTGCGAATAGCCTTAAAGAGCATCCGACGCTTTCTACTAGATCAATTACGTATATTGTAAACAGCAACGGTCCTATCACACTTTCCTGAGGTACTCCGGATATTACCTTCACATCTTTCGATTTAGTTGGGACACTTGGGACATTGTGGATGATTAAACCCTCAATACAACCTCTGACCCAAACTGAGTTCACGGTTGGAGCAGTTCTAACGTAACAACCCCAGCTAGGCTCGTCACTTGAACACGTGTATGTGTATTTGTGAGAGGCCACTAACAAAGAAAGAAATAACTAGTAAGAAATAATTACAATTTTATATTCCAGACCTATTCTTCATGACTGACTCTCTGGCGAACTTACTATCGGGTTATCAGTTTTATTTTGATGTTCACTAAACATTAAATGCAACTTAAAAACTCAGGGAGAAGTGAGACGATAACAGAGGGGAAACAGTATTCCTGAACCTTATTTCGGATGGAATCATTGTGAAAGGATTTACTTGTTTGCTCAAGATGGTCACAACTATTATATTCAGACAGAAGTTCATATGACACTACTTCCTCGAGGACGTGCTTTCGTACATAGATAATCGTGATCTGATGATTGGAGTCGCCAGATGTGAAACCTGTATGTGTAGAATATGTTGTTGATCCTTTAAGTCGCAACTGAAGTCCTAGGTCACTGTCCCTCCCATCAGGTGGTACTAGCCGTATTTTTTTGAGCTCGGATACTCACCACAGTGCGATTACTCTGGGGTCATAAAACATCAGAGCACTTCTGCCCAGGCTCTGTTTGCCAGCTTCCATTCAGACCAACAGTAGCAGCAAGACAACTCCAATGGGATCGCACTATGCTTTTTCAACTTGCTCTTTGAGTCACTTTAGAGTTTGCCTGTTCGTCATCCTGAGCAGGAGATAAAAACATTCCTCGTGTGCAGGCCTCCCATTTTTCACCTAGCACGCTCGGCTACGACATGCTGTTACCTCGAGACGACAACCTCTGGCATGTCGTGATCAGTCATCTCAACCATTCCCCCCCCCCCTCCGCACCCCCCCCCCCCCCACCCTGTCACCTCGATCGCTATTTCCTCAGTTCGAACATGTCTCGGGCATATTAGAATTCTCACTCGAATATTCGACTCTCTCCAGCATGTCAATTATCTCGATCTTGTTTAAATCCTTTAGATAAGTATGTATATTAATCCCCTATTTATTAATTGCTGACCCTGTTGTAGGGAAGCAACCTACTCACGCCTTATAAAATTCACATCAGGCTTTCCATTGTGTGCCAGCCAGTCCGCTGTAACTAGCTTTGACGTAATAAATGTTGCGCAATACTTTAAAAATCAAGTAAATAACCTGAAACGTGTCTAGCATGTCAGGAGTAATACTAAATCAATATGTGTTGAATATCAGTTCAATAACTTTAACCATTTTCGAAATTTGGACGTTTTTCTGTAAAAATCATTGGCGCAACAGAAAAGAGCTAGAAACTTAAAAATTTATATTTAGATTCCTTTTGCATAATAATTTAGTAGAAACAGTATTCTGGATTTCACTAATTAAAATTTTAGTTGAAATTCATGATTTTCTGGTTCTTATCTTAAAAATTAAGGAAGCAAGATAGATTAAGCAGGCGAATAAATAAAGCTAGGATGTTTAAATTTAAGTAGAAGGGAGATGTGAGAAGTTTCAACTGAATAACTATAAAACTATAGCGACAGCGTATCTCCAAAGGGCAAGTTCAGAGCTCGTCTAACGCGTGTAGTGCAATTAAATTAATATTTGACTAGCCACGTCAGACTTTTATTATGATTACTTACCTGTGTGTTGATTGCACATTTAAATTGAGAGTTTCATCGGCCATCAGCAAAGGAAGCAATTATTTATTCGATAACTTAAAGTGGTGCATTACTAGCACAGCGGCTAGTCGGGATAGCAGATTTGATCAGGCGTTCCCTTAGCCGTCCGCACCGCGGCTTTATATGTAAGAACGCTGCGCGAGAGAAGGAAGGGCCCAGTTCTCTCCAGACACTGATTAGCGCACCACCTGTGCGGGGAGTCGCGTCGCGTCGGTATCGTTGATATAAACAGCCTTGGATGCAGTAATAAGTTACTCGGGATACGCGTAACTATGAAATCGTTTTCGAGTGAAGTGTTAATTTTGGGATGACGTTAATGATCTATCTTTAGTTTGCGTATGTCGTATTTTCACGTGCCGCCGCAGGACAGACATTCTACCATTAATAGCGAGGCGTTTGATGAACATTATCATCAAATTATGGCGAGCATTCACTTAAACATTTAATTTGAACAGTTATAGAGGCATCAGCGTATTAGACTCTGAACTGCTCTGGTAGTTGGAATGTTTGGATTCTTTTTGGTCTGAGACTTTCAGAATATAGTGAACTTTTTAGAGAGAATGGTTTTTGATTATGAATCCCAGACAATCTCCTGATTCATCAGAGCTATAAGCTGTACCTATAAACGTATTTCTCAGATGAAGTGGGCACTAGGAATTCTAATTACAGGCTTCACGTTTTGCTAATCACTTTCTGGTTGCCAGTATTGTAGTTAGAGAGCCAGTGTTGAGAACGGCAAACAGCATAAATACAAAACATTTATTCTATTATTCCACCCGCCGCCCCACATATGGTGCATCGGCCGGGAAACAAACTGGGTAAAAGTGAAAGTGATTTTTAAATATTCGGATTCGGAAGTGAAATGCGACACGCAACTGAGCAATGGAACAGTGATAGACAGTGTTACGTGTGCATGTGGACGACGCAATTGGATTAACAACGCATCTGGATTGACGGAGCTGGCGCTGAGTCTAGCTGCACTGCTGGCATCGCGAGAAGTCAGTCTCGCAGCACCGCAGTCATCCGTCGGAGCGACCGGAGCCGCCTCTGCTGTTGTCGAGGTGCCGTCTGCAGTTCAACGCGCCGCGTCACACTGTATGTAAGTGCTAAGTTCGTATCGACATATAATATTAACTTGGGATATCTAGCATTTCCTAGGCGCCTCTCTAAAAGGTGCGAATTCCAGATACTCTGGTTTTAAGGTGGTGCTAAAGCGCGGTTCAAGCGATAAGTTTTGAAAGTACATTTGGCCAGGGAGTCTCGCGGCAGCGGCGAGCATGTCAACGTATCCCACGCAAAAGAGACGATGGTTGACATGTGGGTTTTTCAATTTGGAGCTGGCTATGTGACTAGTAGCCATACACAAATTCTTTTGTTCTTTCGTGGCGTTTCTGGACCATTCCCATGCGGAGGATCCAAGTACTGTTCCCGACACGTAAGTAGTTCACTGAGGTGTATATGCTGTGAGTTTGTTGTGGCAATCATCATTATCATCATAATAATCATCATAATACTGTATAACGGAAGTTAATGGTGAGCTTCCTTCTGTTGAGTTCCATCTTAATAGGGCTTAGTTTTACCAAAGTGAGTAAACCTATGACATATGTGGTTAAATCTTGATAGCGATTGTGCGAGACGAACTGTCCCATCATTTACGTGCTGACGAAAATTGATTCTGTGTTTGATGTTTAGAAATCAGATGCCAGGTATTCTGGTTCAACACGTTAAATTTATGTGTTCTTCTATTTAAGATTCCAAAGGGAGTGCGCTCTTGTGATTTAACTTAAGCTGTAAATACTGCACCCCATGGATGGGATCCTACCACAAACTTCACTTTGCCGGCCGCGGTGGTCTAGCGGTTCTGGCGCTGCAGTCCGGAACCGCGGGACTGCTACGGTCGCAGGTTCGAATCCTGCCTCGGGCATGGGTGTGTGTGATGTCCTTAGGTTAGTTAGGTTTAAGTAGTTCTAAGTTCTAGGGGACTTATGAGCTAAGATGTTGAGTCCCATAGTGCTCAGAGCCATTTGAACCAAACTTCACTTTCTTTTGAACAGGCTGAGGTGGCCGTTGGCTGTCGTTCAGCTTTTGTTGATTTGTGGAAAATGAGCAACTCTGGTGCCTTCGTTTAAGTTACGTGTAATTGTTTTAAAATGTGGCATGCGTAGTAAAATCGTTTTTCTCTATTTCAGAGCTCTAAAACCTAATTGTTTCAATATACCTATCTGAATCTGGTGGGAAAGATTATTGAATCTGTGGCGAATGTAAATAATTCTTGTACCAACCTCTGAAAGGCTCAGGACGAGGCTTTAACTTCCTTCGTCGGCTGTTGACCTGATATTTTCGTATTATAATTGTTGATTGTAATTTCACTCTTGCTACTGGAATTCTCTCAGTTACTAGTTTTGAATTAATTGAAGGATGAGGCACAGAGATACTTTTAAGAGAAAGTGTTTTGCTCTTTAGAGTGTGTTGTCTGCTATTGGTGATTTTAAGAAATTTATAAATTACGAGTGTTTAATTTAATAATCAAGAATATTTAGATTTCCCGGATTTCTGCATCCTTACCGTTTCTGTAGGTACTGCTAACTCGTTAGTGAAAGTTGCTAAGTTGCTCTCCACTGTATACTCGTATTTATGAATGTTCGTAGACTGTATCTTTCTTAGTTTAATCTCGAGTCCACATTCCCCGGTCTTCTAATTAATTAGAATCACCTGTAAGTAGGAAGGAAGTTGACTGACTTTCTCTCTCATGACTCAGTTATATTTCAAAAATTCCCTGCAGGTTTCAAACCTCCGTTTGAAAACGCAGAAATAGTTGCTATGGCATGGTAAATCTGTTGCTACCAGTTTTAAACCAGGTGTTCGGTGATTAGGACACAACTGCAATGCATACTGCCATCTTGAACATCTTACAGAATTCGGGGTAAATATCAGCCGATGACCTGATTCAAAATGACACTGTCAATTTTAGGGAGTCACTTCGTCAAAGTAAATGTCCAAAAATTATCTTCATGAGGGGTTCTTGCATAAATTCGAAACCTATCTACCTATTCAACATAGCCTTAATGAAGAATACCACAGACGGTTTACGGGTTTGACGGCGCTGGAGATTTTCATCCGTTTTGTTCGTTACATTGAGTGAGTATTGCTGCCATTCATTCCGATCAGCAGTCTGAACCAACTGGCCTAGTATGAGACAGAGAGTATAGAGGCAACTCTAACAATAGGAAAAACGTTCGAGATTACTACAAGCGTTTGCCTCAGGTTCGATTCCTTCATTCACACGAGATTTCTGCAGGCGTAATTTTCCACGTATGTCAGTGAACAAGTGCTTTCAATAATGAAAATAAAACGAGTTTGAGTAACTTATTGTTACACCGTAACCTGAACTGCATACTGCGTCTACAAAGCACGCGGCGGATTGTTTGGGTTATATATAAATCTGCCAAAGCGAAAAACAAAGAAGATAGAGAACGCAATAGTTAAATGAGAAATATGTACCCACTTAATAACAAAATTTTGTGGCAGCTGTACGTGTTTAGTTTATTTGATACATTTACAGCAGCGAAACTCATTTACGTTCTCTGGAACGTGGCAGGTACTAAACAACTGTGCTCAATTACAGAAGCTGTGAAGCTCAAAAAATGGTTCAAATGGCTCTGAGCACTGTGGGACTTAACATCGGAGGTCATCAGTCCCCTAGAACTTAGAACTACTTAAACTAACTAACCTAAGGACATCACACACATCCATGCCCGAGGCAGGATTCGAACCTGCGACCGTAGTGGTCACGCGGTTCCAGACTGAAGCGCCCAGAACCGCACGGCTACACCGGCCGGCTGCTGCGAAGCGTATGGGTGGGTATGCACCTTTAGTTCATGCGGAAAGGTGGTCAGAATTAAGTGTCCGTAACTTTGCTGTAACACTAGAGCTCCCAGAAGGACGGAGTGAGTAAACTGTGATAGTTGATGACTGGTATTGCTCACATTTAATTCATTTTTTTTCGCCGTTTATACAGCAAAAGGCTGACACAACGAGTCCGATAGACATCGGCAGTATTCAAGTTTTAACGGACGATTGGAACTGTAATCAATGGACGATTTGTATAAATGTCTTGAGATGTGCTTTTGTGTACAGTGTTACTAAATTAAAGTGATAGACGTTCATAGTAATAAATTTAATGGAAATATCAACGAATTATTTTTATTGTATACTACAGTTTAGTGTGATGAATGTCGAATCTGCACCCCGAGTAAGTCCTGGATCCACGTCTTTGTGGTTTAATCTCTTGCAAAAGAAAACGGAAACGACGATGGGCATCGTAACACCACAGCACAGTGTCCAGCATAAGAAATTTTCGCCGTATTAGTGTTGTAATTTTCAGTAATGGAGCAATTTTTCATGTAATATACTTTTTAAATATTTTATTATGGCTGAATATGATTATGTAATTTAAATGTAATATCTAATGAAATTGTTCAAATGACTCTAAGTACTATGGGAAGTAATATCTGAGGTCGTCAGTCCCCTAGACTAAATAAACCTAACTAACGTAAGGACATCACACACATCCATGCCCGAGGCAGGATTTTAACCTGCAACCGTAGCAGCAGTGCGGTTCCGGACTGAAGCGCCTAGAACCGCTCGGCCACAGCGGCTGGCTATCTAATAAAGGATTATATTATAACATGTAGTAAACACACTGGTCTAGTCAGCGAGATTTGCTATTGTGAACAGTCAAGGAGTATATTTGAAGTAGGGAACATTGTCGCTGGGCGAGGAGGCGCAAAGTGCAGTGAAGTCTGGTGCGAGCTCTTATGCACCAGAGTCTGACAGAAACGCTCAAGGCGTAGTGGTTGCTAGCGGCATGTATTGCGGCACATTTTGAGGTACCAAACTGGAAGAATTGCATGTTACGGCCAGATATAATTGCGGCCTTAATTGGCCACAGTGGAAAAGGCATCAAATGGAGTAATATGAAGAACATTGTGAGTCCAACATTGTTTATTGTAAAACGACACTAAGAAGAGCCTATTGCCATGCATTGCCGGCGATTATTACCTTACGCTACACCAGCACTATTCTGTGAAGTAAGACCAGATCATCTTTAACTTTTAGAAGTGTGTCAAGGGTAGCCAGCGTACTAGCTTCATTTTGAGACAGGTGAAATACCCTCAGACTTCAAGAAGAACATAATAATTCCACTCCCAGAGAAAGCAGGTATTGACATATGTGAAAATTACCGAACCATCAGTTTAATAAGTCACGGCTGCAAAATACTAACGCGAATGGAAGAACTGGTAGAAGCCGACCTCGGGGAAGATCAGTTTGGATTCCGTCGAAAGGCAATACTGACCCTACGACTTATCTAAGAAGATAGATTAAGTAAAGGGAAATCTACGTTTCTAGCATTTGTGGAGTTAGAGAAAGATTTTGACAGTGTTGACTGGAATTCTCTCTTTCAAATTCTGAAGGTGGTAGGGGTAAAATACAGGGAGCGAAAGGCTGTTTACAAGTTGTACACAAACCAAATGTAGTAATAAGAGTCGAGGGGCATGAAAGGGAAGCAGTGGTTGGGAAGGGAGTGAGACATGGTTGTGGCCTGTCCCCGATGTTATTCAATCTGTATATTGAGCAAGCAGTAAAGGAAACAAAAGAAAAATTCGGAGTAGGAATTAAAATCCACGGAGAAGAAATAAAAACTTTGAGGTTCGTCGATGACATTGTAATTCTGTTAGAGAGGGCAAAGGACCTGGAAGAGCAGTTGAACGGAATGAACAGTGTCTTGAAATTAGGATATAAGATGAACATCAACAAAAGTAAAACGAGGATAATGGAATGTAGTCGAATTAAGTCGGGTGATGCTGAGGGGATTAGATTAGGAAACGAGACACTTAAAGTAGTAAATGAGTTCTGCTGTTAGGGGAGAAAAATAACTGATGAATGGCGAAGTAGAGAGGACGTAAAATGTAGACTGGCAATGACAAGGAAAGCGTTTCTGAATAAGAGAAATTTGTTAACATCGAATATAGATTTAAGTGTCAGGAAGTCATTTATTAAAGTATTTCTATGGAATGTAGCCATGTTTGGAAGTGAAGTATCGACGATTAACAGTTTGTACAAGAAGAGAATAGAAGCTTCCGAAATGTGGTGCTACAGAAGAATGCTGAAGATTAGATAGGTAGATCACATAAGTAATGAAGAGGCATTGAATAGAATTGGAGAGAAGAGAAATTTGTGGCACAACTTGACTAGAAGAAGGGATCGGTTAGTAGGCCACATTCTGAGGCATCAAGGGATCACCAATTTAGTATTGGAGGGACGCGTGGAGGGTAAAAATCGTAGGGGGAGACAAAGAGGTGCATACACTAAGCAGATTCAGAAGGATGTAGGTTGCAGTAGGTACTGAGAGATGAAGAAGTTTGCACAGGATAAAGTAGCATGGAGAGCTGCATCAAGCCAGTCTGTGGACTGAAGACCACAACAACAACAAGACATATTTTCTTAACAGAAAATTTTTATATATGAACTATTACAATAGTAGAAACATTAACATTAGGCATTATGGCAGGTTGAGTGAAGTTATTTATTGAGCAAACTGAGTGCCTAACAATTAAGTGCATATGATTAGCTCAATATGCTTGATTGATTTCACGATTCAAGCTCTAGTCAGTGTTATTGCACAAGTTCCCACCTGGTTGTCTTACATTAATTATGACGTAAATACTTTTCCTAATTGTTTAATAACTATACAATATTCTTCACTCACACCGCGAACTGGCGACCGTTTACTGTAAGCACTGCATTCTACACTAAAAAATATTTAACTTAATTATCTTACTTTTGACTAACTATTAATCAGTTTTTATCGTTTCTAAAAAATTCTCTCGATCGTTATTGCATAGAAGTAGACTCGCAGTAACGATTCGGTTGTAACTGATTCTCCATTTGTTTCGATTTACTTTGTTCCTCGGAACCTATGGTTTTTCCAGACAACAGGGACGTTAGGAACACGTCTCATCCATTATTTCAATTATCCGAAAATACAGGTCCATTATAGTATGACTTTGTTTATGGCCATGACATTGAATGTATTTTCGGAGAAGTGGGGCAAGCCTATTAAAGTCAGCATACGTTGATGCAACTACAGTATTTCTTGAATGCTTCAACTGCAAACGATGCTTGATGAAGGGTTCTAAGCAAGAAAAGGTTATATAGTTATGCACACCACTTCTCTAAATTTCTTGTATTTTTGTCTTATCATTAAGCTTCGATTACTGAGACGTCTTCCCGATGCCTAATGGTTGTTTATGCCTTGAGTGTAATTACCAGAGACAAGCGTTGCGTTGTGTCACGATGTACAGAACGTTTTTCGGCCATAACTACGTTCTTGGATGTTTCTAGTCCAGGCTTTTTTTTGACGTTTTACGTAGCTTTTAGTCCACTGCAACTCATGTTAGTTTGAAAAAAAAAACACATTTCAAACTAAATAGAGATCTGAACGCATGTGGTATGAAAAACGACCGTACACGTAAAAACGTTTGAATTGCATAACTGATTCTGTAAAATTATACTGAGTTCTAGAGCGTGTCATGTTGGAAATGGTATACCAAAGTTTTGATTTATAGCACTAGTCCTAGCAATACTACTTTTAATGTTACACGGTACGATGAGGCCCACTTGCCAAAGTGTAGCTACATAATTTTACAACATGACGCTGTTGAGAAAGTAGTCGAATTTCTTGGAAATAGTTTCGACCTTTGGCAGTGCTACTCCGAACACGGAGGCATACGATTGGATATGATCTGTAACGGCCCTTCACTGGATAGACACACTGCATAAGAGGAACACAGTGAAAGTGTTATAAAAAAGTACTTAATGTTAATTTCAAAGCGTGTTTACACTAACGGCCACTGGTTTCGACTTCTTGGAATGTTACGTATCATCGGATTATCTCAATACGATACGTCAGGATCGGCCAATGCGTGCAAAACTTCACGATTGCACAATGTGCTGCCCGTACGCTGTCCCAGCCTCGGCCCGTCGTGGCACTACTAGGTATGTCTCGCCTTCGCTCGGTTCTATCGGTATAGCGCGACATTTCATTCATCTGTGCGTTGCGACTCTTTCCTCCAGCATTTGTTGCAGCTTATTTTCGTCGGTACGGTTTTCCTCATTTCGACAGAATCGTAACGTCAGCGATGTTTACACTCGCTAATCGTTTGTGGTATAAAGGAAATTCAGGATGCTGTTTGCGCAAAAAGAGGCAGTCTAACGATGTGTCGTCGCAGTCCTTTAAAAATGAATGTGAATCACAGAGCAGAAGGACGAGAACTTTCAGTACCTATTATGTATTGTATTGTATTGTAGTGTAACCGGAGAGACTCCGTCCCTGCCGCAGTCAACTTCACCCCTCCGCCACCCCACACCGAACCACTCTTTCAGGGTTATTGTGCGGTTCGTCCCCCGGTGGACACCCCCAGGGAACGTCTCACACCAGACGAGTGTAACCCCTATGTTTGCGTGGTAGAGTAATGGTGGTGTACGCATAATAGGAGAACTTGTTTGGGCAGCAGTCACCGAAGTAGTGTAGCTGAGGCGGAATAAGGGGAACCAGCCCGCATTCGCCGACGCAGATGGAAAATCGCCTAAAAACCATCCACAGACTGACCGGCACACCGGACCTCAACACTAATCTGCCGGGCGGATTCGTGCCGGGGTCCAGGCGCTGCTTCCCAGTTCGGAATGCCGTGCGTTACACCGCACGGCTAATCGGGCTGGCATACCTATTATGTAGTCGCATAATCGGTGGGTACCGAAAATTTTCTATAAAACGGCATTTTAGCGCCATACGGAGAGAATTTTAATATTTAATTGACGACCAAAGAGTTAAAATTTCTAACTACCGATGACGATTTGCACGGGATTCATTGTTCTGTATATCAAGAAGCACTTTGCGTCAAATATGCAGGCATAGAACACGTAATGGAACTAGGAGCGCGTTTAGTAAATTTTCAAGATCTCACACATTATTACATAATCAGTTTAACATTTTATGATGGAAATGAACGAAGTGTATGGAGCCATTGTATATTACTGCGAAGTACGTTGGTTAAGTCATACCTGAACAAGTTTTCTGTTTAAGGCTTGCTACTGTTGAATTTGTGAAGAAAAAAGGAAAGCAGTAACGAAAATTAGAATATCCGGAACGGATTGCAGATCTGGTATTTAAACAGAAGGAACTATAGACTGCTCCCAGAAAGACATTAAAATGCGAGAAGCAGCTTATTTCTGATTTCATGAAAAAAGTTGATGCACTTAAAAAGAAAAATTAAGTGTGGAAGGTACAACTTGTGACAAGGAACACCGTCCATTTCCCTAAGCTCAATGGCACTACACAAAACGCGAGTTATGGACACTCTATTGCGGCGTTGAAAAAATTAGAGGAATAGCTTTCTAAAGGTTTGAGGACACTGCCAACTGTACACCTGTTTTTGAGCTGTTTTAGAGACAGTTTGTCATTTGATCTCGAGCGCCGCTGTGCATGTGAGGGTGGTTCTGGTCGGATTACAATGTAATTCCCGTTTAGAAGACAAATTCTTTTACGTTAAAACTGTCCAGGTGTTCTGCAGTTGCACTCCTTGGAAGGAGTTTCCACATCCGCATAATGAGGTTTCAAACGTGATATCAATGTTTCATTCAACATATGTGTGCGAAAGGCATTTTCCGATTATGAAAAGTTATCACCATTGCGTGGGAACCTGAGTACCGGAAATCTGCGCAGCTTTATGTGTCTGTTCATATGCCGTCTATTTGTGCCAGACATAATTTTTATTACGTCTTCAGCGGGCCAAAACCAAAAAATAATATTAAAAATTTGTTTAGTTTCTTATTTGTGTTGTTAAGAAATATGAAATAAAGCCGAATGCGGCACTTTCACAATTTATCCCCTCCCCCTCCCTCTCTATTTTCTCGATCAGACATCGTGGCGTGGTAGATGTGGACGTGTGCATCGAGGGGGATGGGTAAATGGGGAAAGGGAGAGAGAGAGAGAGAGAGAGAGAGAGAGAGAGAGAGAGAGAGAGAGCACCTCACGTCCCTGTGTTACATGGTAGCTCATCAAAAGGATGCGTACAGCTGTTGGGAAAAACAGTTGTACTGTTAAACTGTTGTGATTCAGAAGGTGCTTCGTTTGTGTAAACTCTGAAGACTGGAAAATTATCAGGGCGCTGTAGGTTCATTGTGTAGCCAAACAAGGCTGTCTTGGAAGCGATGCTGTTCGACTACGTAGAAGAAATGTTTGCTACCACTGAAGAATGACCAGCAGACTACAGCGATTCCCAACCACGGCTGAGAAGCCACTCACTTTTGCACCCACCACGCCGGCCATCAGGCGTCCACAGCTTTCACCAGTGTGCTCCTGTGGCAGCTGACGCAGTGCGGTAGCTGCGTGCCGCTATCCGAACGCCGCCAGTTGGTGCTGACGCTGTCAGCCTCGCTTGTCATCGCTAGCCGGGCAGCAATGCTCACCTATCGCCGCCCACAGCGTTGGTCATCCGCTGACTGCCCTCTGGAGCAGACACCTGCCACTCTAGCCTTCTGTTACGGAATCGTGTATCGGAGCCACCAGAGGCCGTCTGCTCTGTCGTCACCCCCTGCCTCGCTACCAACGCGTCTCACCTTCGGCTGTTCTTCCGCAGCTTTCCATTTCCTTGAACGTATTGTTCCATTAAGTCAGCTACGTGGGGTTATTCATAGATACTGAAAGAATGTCATGTTGTTATATGTATATGATTTAAGCTGCTTAAGGAGGTGTGTGTGTGTGTGTGTGTAAAGGATGAAACGAGATGCAGTATGCAAATGTGGCATTTGACACTAAGTACTGTACTACTTTTTTATTTTTTGTTGTCGTTTGATGTACATACTATGCAGGCAGCAACAGGTAACAGAAATGGTACATCTGAATATTTAAAGGATTTGTTAAGATATTCCGGCCTTGTCTCCGGTTACGGCAACATCTACCCGTGTGGGAAAGGGTTCAAGGAGTTAGGAAGAATCTCGCCATATACTTGTCTACCCTGTCCCGTTATATATTTCTCATGCAGACAACCTTGTAGGAAGGGCAACCACAGGTATGAGTAGTGCTCTTGGGTATTAATAAACCGCTTCACCTGTATTGAGACCTTTATCACTGGCTCACTACCGGTTTCGTGACACTAACAGCCAGATCTTCAAGTTCAGCTGAAGATCCACGAAACCGGCAGAGATCCAGTGATAAAGAACTATATACCTCTGAAGCGATTTATTAATACTCAATATGATTATTTCTGATTGTTTTTATCTTTCCCCTAAATTTAGTCAGTCGAAGTCTTTGCATTTTTATGTCTGCAAAATTTGTAACTACACCGTGCAGTCACATTAATTTGAAAACCGCATATGTTCGACGTCAACCGGCAAGAACCATTCACAGACGGTAGGCGCCTGCGGTAGAAGTGGAGGGCGTATAAAAAGTGTCGGGGAGACGCGGAAAAGAGTGCTCTTGTTGTCATAATGCGGAAACGAGCGATTTATATGAGGTCCAATAGGTCATGACCATTGGCTTTCGGCCCAGGGTGGAATCTTTTCAGAATCGGCAAAGTTTGTAAATTGTTCACGTACTGCCATGATTAAAGTATACCACGCATGACAAAATGGCAGTATGAAAAACAGGCGCCGAGGCAACGGTGGTGCACCACAACGCAGCAACTCGACGCCCATCGAGTGGCGACAGGTGGCCTTCCCAGATGAATCACAGTTTATGCTCCATAGGACAGATAGCCATTTGCTTGTGTGGTGTGAAACGTTTGGGTTCAGGCCGGAGGAGGGAGCGTTATGGTTTGGGAAATGTTTTAGTGTGTTCTCTGTGTGCTCTCGTCATTCTGGAAGGCACAATCGACCGACATATGTATCATCTATTCTTGGGGACGATTATAAATTGGGCATGTCATTTTGATTTTCGTAAGTTATCGATGTACACATCAGAGAGACAGAGCAAGATACGTTACTGCTAAATAACCTCTGGTCTTGTTATGGCATAGTCCGCGTCTCTGCCCCGTCTGATACATACGTAGTTGAAGTGTGGTAGGCGATGGGCAGTGCTGTGTTGACTTGTGATTGTATCTGTGAGATGAAGAAAGATTTATTGTAAAGCGCAGCAAGGAAGAACATGGTATATTGATGTATGTATTCAAAGGCGAAAAGAATATAACTTTTTAAGAGAAGAAGTTTGAGGTAAGACTGCAGCACAGCGCAGCTACTTTTTCGGATTGGTTATTCTCAGCTATTGTCAGCTAGTTGACTGTTCACTTGCTCATAGCTGAGAGAAAGACCACCTAACTTACCTGAGTCATGCATTAATATATCAACGTATTAAGCTGTTTGGTTTCTACAGAAATTTTCTGTTATCATCGTATCCTTTCTCATTCATTGTTCACTTTGTTAAGCATAGTATTGTTCATAACAACGTCATTTGTTAAGATGATGTGAAGTTTTATTCTGTCTTTTTGTATACACATGTCATTCTAAAATCGTGGCCTTAGAATATCATTTCATGGGAATAGTTACTCTCGCCACCCAGCTGCTTAAAGAATGTTTATCATTACGCATTGCACAGTTAGAATATTGTTTGGAAACTTTATTTAAAAATAGATATCTATTTTAGCCGCTACCTGCTAGCTGTTTGCTGTTGTGCTTTCGAGTAACCCTCAAAAGTGTTGTTAAGACGTGAGGTAAGTGAAAGTTTTGATTAGGGGCAAATAACTGTTTCACTGTAGTTGTTTTGTGCATTTAATATAAAGACAAGTTTTATTGAGACCAGCTACGGTTCAGTTCAAATTAGGTTGTGTTTAGTCAATGATTTGCATACGAGTTTAAGTTAGATAACAGTTTGTGGTACATAGTTTTAGTAATACGTACGCTTTTTATGGAGTGGGAGGTAAATTTATGCTAAATTTCATACAGAAACACATAGCGCGAAACATACACGATGTCGTCTCCTGCAATGAATGAAGTTTGTTTTCTCCTCGGATCCTTGGCATAAACCAGAAGGAAAATGTAATGTGTCACAAAGCGCGCAATGTATTATCATTCTTAAAAGTATCCGAACGACCTGAATTGCGTTTCACCTGATTTGTCTGCAGTTCACATAACGTAACTGTCTTGCAGATTCTCTGCTCTCTTTTTGGTACAGTCGTTTGACTATACAAAATGTTCACTTCAATAGGCAACGATAAATAACTGCTCTTATGGCTATAATTCAAGATACAAATTAATTTCACGATAACTAAAATATCGGAAGACACGTTAGTAGATGTGATACAACCATTAAGCGTGTAAACTCTAATTATTACAGTAAATGACATTTCAGAATGTAAGTCTCAACTTGCAATTATGTTACGAAAATTTTTGCACTGGACTGGGATCCGCCAGTCCAATGCAATAACTACTGTTCCTGTTAACTAACAACCGAAATATCTTAAATATCTTTTCAAAAAATGGTTCAAATGGCTCTGAGCACTATGGGACTTAACATCTGTGGTCATCAGTCCCCTAGAACTTAGAACTACTTAAACCTAACTAACCTAAGGACAGCACACAACACCCAGTCATCACGAGGCAGAGAAAAATCCCTGACCCCGCCGGGAATCGAACCCGGGAACCCGGGCGTGGGAAGCGAGAACGCTACCGCACGACCACGAGCTGCGGACTAAATATCTTTTCGATTAGAAATAACGAAGTGAGCGCAGATTTAAACTTGAAATGAGAAAGCATGAAGTTTTGTGTTGGACAGTAATTCGTTACCATAGGACTGTTAACTAAGCACAATCAAATGTTAGAAATCGTAACTTTTCAACAATAGCGAATGGACCAAAACTGAAATGACGAGACGAAAAGGTTTTCACTACAGGGATTAGAACTCAGCACCTATCGTCATTCAAAATCGATTTACTTTGTCGTTAGTGAGATGTGCACATGTCTGAATTGGAAATAACATGACTGTGTTCTGTGTTGACTGGAAGTCGTACCCTGGACTTATTGTCGTTAACTACATAATAAGAGACATTGACTATCAAAATCTTTTTCACCAGTAATTAAGAGTAGCATGTTTGGATCTGAAATGATTAGACGAAAAGTCCTGCGTCTGACTGTGCCTGACGGGGAGTCGAAACTGGTACCAATCGTTTTTGTTGAAAACACAAGGAGAGGTGTTAAAAATCATAACTATATGTGACCTGTAGTTTGTTGTGCGCATGTTACAAGTTGAAGTGATACGATGGAAACTTTTGTGTCAGTTCAAAATTCGAACCGAAACAGGTGGTTTGTTCGGAATCTTGGGGAAAAAATGAAACGATGAAACTGTATCGTCTCAAAGACATCAAGCCCAGCGAAAGGACGGATCTAGTTCGAATTCCAGTCCGGCATCAATATTTTCAATATTTCTAGTTCAGATATAATAAGAAATAGGCGCACTTTGACCTTACATACGCTCATTAACAAAACTGGTGTGTGATGTGTGAATCGAGCCGGGACCTTAGGGAAATGTAGTCAGAATCATAGACCTAATGAGTCATGATTGTTTCATAAAGAAAAATTCTCCACACTCCCTGGAGGTGACTACAACCTGCTCTAGACATTCATTTCCTTGTTCGTCCTCATCGATATTTACTAGCTGTATGCGCAATGCGTGTTTTTGACTTGATTTTTTAATCACTAATATGAAATCACTTAACAGACAGCTGCACTAACGGGCATCACAGTTGGATGTGGAAATCTCTGGTGGAAGTTTTGCTTACCATTCTTGATTCTGTGCTGATGTAGGTGTCTATAGTTACTCATAAATACACTGCAGTATACACCCATAGGCTCTTGTCTTTATGTTTTTAAAGCGCATTTAATCTGATATTCTTGCGTAGGTAAGAGTGTAGCACCCTTTTATCACGCAGCATATTATGTAGAGAGTATGCAATGACAGTCCTGTACGCAAATCCCGCTGTCGTGGCACCTCTGGCACCCTCCTCAGGTTTGGCCCAAGCGGCGGCTTGTGACTCCTTGGCCTTTGGCCACCTCTGATGATTTTATCATCTGGCACACAAGCGACATGATGGTCACTGCACATGTTCTTTGTTGTGCAATTTGGTAAATAATCAGTTCACTGCCACCTATCTTTCAATGTTCAGAATTTTAGTGAACGTTGGAACGTCCTGCATGAATATTTGCAACAGTACAATTCATTTTTGGAGACACATTTCCGTCTACACCTCACTTTCGGTGTACTACCACTACTTCACAACTTAGTACAGCTTTACAAAAGCTCAAAACAACTACCGAAAGCCGAGTTACTGGATGCTACTCAATGTTTTATCATACTAGACTAATACATAACGTATTCTAACTACTGGAATGGCTCATTCTAAAGCTTTCACCCAGGAATTTTCACCTGTGACATTTTTTTGCGATACAGTCATATTTTCATTTGAAAACTGTGAAAGAAGAAAGTCAATTCGTTTTAGGAGTAGTTTCACACAACAATGGTGAAAACTATCTGATAAGATAATAAAAGAGGATAATGGCTGCAGAAACGACGACGAAAGGAATACGTGGAAAACATTAACTAAAAGAGGGTGACAGAACAAGTGTTACGATAGTAGACGAAAACATCGATGGCCCCAGAGAGAGCCATAGACGACAAAAGCTGTAGGGGATGACACATACTGAAATACATGCATCGTATTACTAAAAACGTTTAGTGCGAATTGAGAGGTTGTCACGGGAGAGGCAGTCGTGACGAGCTGCATGAAATTATTCTGAAGAGTAGATCAAACGAAATACTTCTTAGAGAGTTATGTATATGTTCTTGCTGTTGTTGCAGCTGTGGTCTTCAGTCCGAAGACTGGTTTGAAGCACTTCTCTACATTACAACAACAAGTAAATTATCTCTACATGACAGCTCCAACCTGCTGCCTCTTGTACCTTTTTACCATATTCAAACCATGCTCTTTGTCAATTGTTCTTCCCCCTCCGCCCCCTTCCCTAGACACAGCTCCATCCATTACTAAAGCACTATTCCTTGATGAACAAAAAGGATAACATCATAATCACAGTCAGATATGCGATCTCTTCAAGAAATTCAAAAGCATCACCACTGAATTTAATCCTCATACGTGAGTGGTACGTAAAGAGAGTGGCAACCCTACTGGAGACAAGGAAGGTGTTGCGAGGTGGAAACAGTACTGTGAAAATCATTTGGCCAACTTCCATTGGAATGTATCATCTTACGCAGCGAAATAGAGAACGCAATAAAGCATCTGAAGAACTGTAAATCCTCTGGTCTGGACAGTATATCTGGTGAGATGGTCAGTGAAATAGGGCAGGAAGGTGTTGATGTGCTGCATTCAGTGTATACAAGAACATGGGAAACTGGGGAATGGCCAGAAGACTGGTCAAAGTCTCTGTTCATCCCACTACACAGGTGTAGCGGCACCACAGCTTAAGATAGGAAAGTTATGATTCGTGCAACATTTCTGAGCACACAAGTTACAGCCAGGTGCGGGCCTGTTGCCAGTAAGTCACGCTGAGCAGCGGTTGCGAAGTAGAATGGAGGCCACAGAGCCATCGAACCACTGAAAAGTGTAAACGCAGCGGTTTGCATGGCGTAAGTTACAGACAGAAGGGGCCCACGGGTGCAACCTAGGTGTTGTATGTGACTTGGAGCAGCACATTAGCAAAACAGAGACGCACAGCTAAGTATAAATAGGTGCCGGTTTTCTAACAAAGCATTCAAGTGTGGCAGCTCTCCTGGACGGCGGGGCATGTCACACCACCACCTACACACAGCAGCAGATGGGACGCCAGCGTTCCAATCCACGGCAGGTCGCCAGTTCAACCCTCTGAGGCCGACGTGATGCCCGTAGTCAGCCAGCAGTAGGCCACTCCACAGATCGCTACCACGGGCAGGCGCCCTGGCTTCCAACACACGCCAGAGGCATCCAAGGCGAGGGCCACAGATTCAGACGCCAGATCGCGGGCGTCTGTGTTCGCCGCGATCTCAGTTATGCCAGCGAGGATGGATACAGAGGACCGCTCAGCGGCTCCCAGAGGAGTGGCACTGAGTAAACAGAGAAGAAGACTGCTGAGTCAGGTTCTGGCGCAGCTCTGATGATGTTGCCCTACAAGGCCGACACACAGCAGCGCGTTACACTGGGTCGCTGGGGCGGTGGCCTCAGCATTGCGGGACCCTGTCATGTGGACCAAGGTGAATGGGGCACTGTAGTGGAAACAGATAAATCATCTGGAAAGCTCAGACAAGCCTTAATACGGCGCCTTCTATCTCTTCCCACCACATTTGGTCCTCCTGATACGTTCGGTGGCAGACATTACCACTTTACAGGAAAGGATAAATCAGGAACTGCTTGATCTAACAAATCATTGCTCTCATACCCCACACACGCAAAATTTTGCTCTACATGCTGAATCAGTGTTTGAAGCCACACAGTCTCACATACCTACAGAACAAGCAGGTTTTGTTCTAGAAAAGGAACTCGTGAATAGACACTCAACATACTCATATAATAAATAACCATGAAATCGTGAGAGTTCTATGTTCCTGTCTTAATCTGCTTCCTAGAATATAAGAGAGCCTTTCACTGTGTTCTCTGGGAAAAGCTGTGGCAGATGCTTGCAGAGTTCTATGACAGCTGGTGGCACTGATCAGAAGACTATACAATAATCACCTCACAGCTGCCGACAAGTGTGATTCTTTCAGTGTATCAAAAGGTTTCAGACAGGATTGTGTTCTATGCTCTTGAAGGCTGGACTAAAGCCGTCTCAACTGGTGGTAGAACTATTAACAACGTCCGATTTGATTATGACACGGTGATTTTAGCCAGCAGCGAAAACGAGCTTGCTGAGCTATTAACAAAAGTAAAGGACTTTGTCATATGTGTTGGACCTCAATCTCAGCATGTTCAAACCCATAATAATTAATTGAGGAGTGCAGGTGTAACTCTCAGCTCGATTAAAGGAACTGGAAGTCGTGCATTCTTTCATCTATCTTGGGTCAACCATTTCCGAGACACGAAGCAGTGGAGGTGAAATAAGAAGATGGATCACACTACGGCGAGTGGCTGTGAAGAAGCTTATCAAGATCTGGCAGAAAGACCAATAACGAACACCACAAAAGTCCAGTGTTTTCCATCTTCTTTTATGGTTGCGAGACATGGACCCTTAAAGGCAGTGACAAAAAGCTTATCGATGCATCTGAACTTTGGTGCTTGTGCAGGATGTTGCGCATTAAATGGACTGAAAGAACAAAAAATGTGTCCGTTATTGAGCTATTCAGTATCTCCAAACGCCTTTCTACTCGCATCAGCCAAAAAACTCTCCAGTTCTTTTGCCATATTGTGTGAAGAGATGAAGAAATCCCTGGAAAAATAACCCTGTAAGGAGAGATCGAGGATAAGAGACCGAGATGAAGACTGGGGAACAGGTGAATTGATCAAATCAAGTAGATTCTGGATCTATTCAACAGGTTCTTGGAGAACCTGGTGAACGGTCCAGGATGGAGATGCCTGTTTTATGGGGTCACGACAGTCAACAGTGAGCACAACGACCTAGGATAATGATAATTTTTTGATGCCTCAGGACGTTTCCTATCAACTGTTATCTAATTTTGGTCAAGTTGTGAAATAAGTATCTTTCCTTCCCAGATCGATAAAGTACCTCCTCATCGTCTGATCTGTCCTTTTTATCAGAATTCTTTTGAAGCACCACATTTCTAAAGCTTCTATTTTCTTCCAGCCTGAACCACATTTCAGTTCCGTTCAAGGTTAAACTCCAGACACTCATTTTTCGAAAAGACGTTCCAACATTTAAATTTTTATTGCATTTATACTAGCTTCTCACTGTCAGAGATGTTTTTCTTGCTGTTGCACTATCCTTTGTCTATCCTCTCTATTCAGCACTTTTTCTTATTTTGCTGCCAAAATACCAAAATTCATCTACTATTTTTGGTGCCCTATTTCCTAATCTAATTCCTTCATTATCACCTGGTTTAATTCGACTACATTTCATTATCCTTGTTCTACTTATGTTGATATTTACCCTATCACCTCTTTTTTCTACGCTATCTTACTATTCAGCTGTTCCTCTTTTTCCATTAGCGACAGAATTACAATGTCATTGGCAAAATAAGTTTTTACTGATTTTTTTTTCTCTGAACTTTAATTTCCTTTACAAATTTCCGCTTGATATCCTTGACTGATTGCTCAATGCACAGACAGAATAACAGCGGGACTAGAATACAGCACTCTCCCACATCCTTCTCAACAACTGACGCCTTCTATGTCCTTCAACAACAGTCTAGTTTATATACAAGCCGTAAATAACCTTAAGATCCTATATTTTATAACAGCTGCCTTGGGAATATCTGTTTGTTCTGCAGTCAACATTGTCAAATGTTTTCTTAAAATCGAGGAATCTTAGAAACATAAGTTTGCCTTTCTTCAACCTGCTTTCTAAAGCAGCGCGACTGTTTCTACATTTCTCCGGAATCCAAATTCATTTTCTCTGAGCCCGGCTTTCTCTAGTTATTTTCTTTGATACATCTGTAAAAATCTGTGTCAGTATTTTGGAACCATGACTTATTAGGCTGATAGATCGGTAATAGTCTCGCTCTGTCAGCACTGAAATCTTTGACATTGGAATTAGTACGTTGTTCTTGACGTCAGAGGGTATTTTTTCTATAGCATATACTTTGCTTATTCATCTAATAGTTTTGTCATGGTATTTTCTCCAGCGGATTTCAATAATTTTGAGGGAATGTCTCCTAGTCGAAATGCCTTGTTTCAACTTATGTGATTAATTCCTCCATCAGTTCAATTCAGTATCTCATCTGTAATCCAAGGACTTTGTTTATCTAACACTAAAGCTACTGTCAGTATTAAGCCTTTCAGCAGTAACTCTTAACCAGAGGAATTTACAGTGTAAAAAATCATAGATAATGTAAAAATAATACTGTAAATAGTGTAAATAAATAAATTATTTATTTATTGCATATGCGATGTGTCGGGTCATGGGGTGTCGGTACAATTAACATACAGTTTACCAGCTTTCACCCTGTCAGAGGTTAAGAATGAGTTATAATAATAACATATACGTATTATAATGTAAAGTTGCCAGTTTAGTAAGCTGGTAGCAACTTTTCGTGGTGTTGTACTGAGGTTATGTTTTTAAATGCTAAATATTTATCATCTAGGCGAATGAGTGTTTCGGCCGGCCGCGGTGGTCTCGTGGTTCTAGGCGCGCAGTCCGGAACCGTGCGACTGCTACGGTCGCAGGTTCGAATCCTGCCTCGGGCATGGATGTGTGTGATCTCCTTAGGTTAGTTAGGTTTAATTAGTTCTAGGTTCTAAGGGACTTATGACCACAGCAGTTGAGTCCCATAGTGCTCAGAGCCATTTGAACCAATGAGTGTTTCACTAAAGATGACGACGTTCAATTCGCTGTTATGTTCAGGATGAGCTTGTCGGATTTTGTACATTACGTCATCAGTCATACTCCCTTTGAAGGAATCGCATAGCTATTTTGGCGTCGATGGGCTACATCCTCTTTTTTTCAGTTGAGGCTGTGAATGAGGCTTCTTGTAGAGTTAATTCCCCGTGGTCATCATTTTCCAGTAGTCCTCAACGTTGACATACTTCTTTGTACACCTAGCGTAGGTAACTGTTAACAGTCTTGAGATCTGTGGAACTTGATGGTCCCCGTATTCCGTGTACCAACGTCCGGAGATAGCAACATTCGGCGTTGTTCGGATGTACAGTGTATACTCGGGCTAGAGTGTTACTTTTTATTGCTTCTGGGTGATCTTATACTGAAATTTCTTGTTTTGGTCGTTGAAAGATTTTTCTTGTTGTGTTCCACGTAGGGACGTCGACATATAGTAATGTTTTCCCGAATGAATTCGTTTCGTACAGTTATTAAAAAGCTGTTAATGCTGTGTTCTGAGGTGGTTCTCTTGCAGTTTTTCTGGCGGTGTCTTTTGTGAAGTAAATTCTCTGGCCATTCTCCACATGTACTGAGAGATGTTGCACAGTTGGTTGGGGTTCGTGCGTGAGAAAACCGAAATACGCCATGCTGCTTCGTTATTGTTTTCTGCACATTTGGTACTTGGGGATTCGTCGTTTTTGTTTTGTTGTTCGCTGACTTTGGCTATTGGAAATACTGCCATGTCACTGCCTTTGTTCACTTACTTACGGACAGATTTGATGGATTTCCCTGAATTGCAGTATCCTACGTTTATGTGTGCTTGGAACATTTTGGAAAGAAGTGTGTTATATGGTACTATCCACGGATTATCTATTTCCAGTTCGTCGCTGTCTCGTATTCGTATTTTTGCTGTGAAGCGACCGTTCCCAGGTGATCGTTTTCTGTACTTGGCATGGGCATCAAGTCCGGTTAGTGTGTCGTCCAAGCATGGTTTTGAGTATTTTTTCGCACATTTTCCATCAATCATACATGATGAAATGGGGTTTAAAGGTTAATATTGATTATTATTATCTATAAAAATAGTTAAGTCTGAACCGAATCCTCAGAACGCAAGTCCTACTCGCACTTGTCCAGTTTTTTTATGTAAATTTGCCCTGGTGGATTACATGCATTACTACTCTTCACATAACATGTTGCATGAGAAGAAGTCACCGCGCACCTGGTCTTTAAGCTTACAATGCTCCATTATTTGTAAATAGACTTACATCATCGCACAATGGAAAACCACACTTCCAATAGAAATTTTCGCGTTATACAGTATTGCGAGTTTCTGCAGCTAGCTGTTGTGTCACTTTAGTTCAGTGGTTATAAAATCAAGTCACAGACACACACTGGGCAGATAGCTAGTGAATATCGATGGGGAAGTTCAAGAAGATGAATGTATCGAGTAAGTTGTAGACAAACTCCATGGAATCCAATTCTTTTTCTGTGTGGAGCATCTTGCTTTACGATACAGTTAGGAACCAATCCACTGTGTAGGTTGGTTGTCTATTGGGATGATTCTAGTTACATATGTTTAAAGTCCGAGATCGATTCACACATCAGGCAACCATTTTTAACAACCACAAACAGAGCTTCCCTACCTCTGGTGCCGCAAGCTGAACAGTGCAGGGTACGCACATTAAACGTGACGTCTCTTCGCGACCAACTTTTTAAGAGTAAGTGGAGGTTGAGGCACGACAGAAGCGGCAGATACGCCAAGTAGAAACCATGTCGTGGGTTTGCTTTCATGCAAGTCTTTTTTTATTGATGAGCGAATCGCCACGTAAGGTCAACGAGCACTTGATTCTTATTCTATCTGAACTTGAGGTATTGAAAATTGTAATGCTGCACTGGGATTCGAGCTCAGATCTCTCGATTCTCTGGTTTTGATGCCTTTGACGATCCAATAACATCGTTTCATTGTTTCCTCAAGTTTCCGAAAGAAGTTCCTGTTTCGGTTCGAATGTTGATCTGGCACAAAAGTTTCTATCATGTCATTTCAACTCGTAGCATGCGCACACCAAATTACAGGTCACAAATGGTTATGGTGTTTATCACCTCTCTGTGTGTTTTCAGAAATAACAATTGGTACCGGTTTCCATTCGCAGTCAGATACAGAACTTGTCGTCATACCATTTCAGTTTCAAACTTGCCCCTCTCAGTAACTGTTGAAAAAGAATTTGATAGTCAACGTCTCTTCGTGTGTAGTCAACGACGAAGGAAACTCCAGCGTTGAACTCCCAGTCAGCACACAACTTTACGTTACGTTATTTCCAATTCAGACATTTTCACATCTCGCTACTGGTGAAATGAACCGGTTTTCAACGTCTATTCGTGACTAGAAGTCAATGATGATAGGCACTGTGTTCGAATCCCAGTAGCTGGAAACCTTATCATCTCGTCATTTCAGTTTCATTCAGTTCTTAGTTGCTGAAATATTACGATTTCTGACATTTCGTAGTGCTTAGTTAAAATCCGATTAGGTACTGTGTTCGAGTCCCCAGCCAGCACAAAACATTATGTTTGATCATTTCAAGTTTAAAATGGGCACACTTCGTTATTTGTGATTGAAACCATATTTTTAAGAGCTTTCGAGTTAGTTACCAGGAAAAATAGGTACTGGATTGGAGTGCTGGGTTCCAGTCCACTGCAAAAATGTTCGTAAAGCAATTTCAAGTTGGAACTTGATTTTTGAGACGTAATTTACTGTAATAAAGCGAAATAATTGTGTAACATCTAATAACGTGTTTTTGGTACTTGCATCATTGCGATACTAATTTGCATCTTGAATGATAGCCATACAGAGCAGTTATCTCTTGTGTCTTCTTGAAGTATCCATTTTACATAGTCAAACGGCTGTACCGAAAAGAGAGCAGAGGACTATTACGACCGTTACTTTATGTGAGTTGACATTTAAGGCGAAACGAAATTCATTTCGTTCGGATACTTTTGAGCATGACAGTACGCGCGTGGTTCAAAGAGCACCAAAACGAATTTGCCGTTCTTTCCTGATCACGGAATTCCCCTAGCACAACTGGTCACGACAGAGGACTCGGCACGACACCGCATCCCACATCCCTGTCGGTACCTTTCAAGACCTCACTGACTCTGTCTCCGCAGGGGCCGCGCTGCAGACGTGGTTATTCAGGCTTTTGACAGGTGCTCACTTTAATGTGGTTGGATGGTTCACATTGTCTACCTGTAAAAAATATGGAAAGAAAGATGTAAAAGGTGTACTTACTTTGAAAATTCCTTTATCTTGTTCTTAATATTCATTTATTTCATTTTTTGTATTCTGTTGCGGCCATTTTGCCTGCATATAATCTGATATGTATCGGCGAGGGCATGTTGAAAAGTAATACATCCGATTGATGTGAGACCCCTTAAAGATTTTTAAATAAGATAAGCGTTATTAACATTACCTTTATTCCTCACGTCTACTTATTTGCAGCGCTCTGCCGCTAGAGCTCGGCGAAATGTACAATGTAACATGTCGTTTCGTAACATAATCATGTCGGTACTTGAGAAACAACATGATGTAATCGAAACTTCCTGGCAGATTAAAACTGTGTGCCGGACAGAGACTCGAACTCGGGACCTTTGCCTTTCGAGGGCAAGTGCTCTACAACTGAGCTATCCAAGTTGGTAGAGCACTTGACCGCGAAAGTCAAAGGTCCCGAGTTCGAGTCTCGGTCCGGCACACAGTTTTAATCAGCCAGGAAGTTTCATATCAGCGCACACTCCGCTACAGAGTGAAAATTTCATTCACGATGTAATCGAGTTCCGAATTCGTAGAGTCCGTGCACATGCTCTTCTTCACATGAAAATGCCAGAGCACAAACAAACACTGCGACATCTGCTACAATCAAACGCCTTGCGTCCATTGTCAGCGATCATCCTCCATACACTTCCGACTTGGCTTCATCTGATTTTTATCCATTTAGAAAATTTAAAGAACACCTTCGAGGACTTCAGTTTGATAGTGGTATTGCGGCGAAAAGAGAGACGAGGTTATGGCTCCGCCTACAAAATCAAACATTCTACAGTGAAGGCAGCTACAAACTGGTCTTTCGTTGAGAGGAATGAATTCGTCGCTACGGTGACAATCGAGAGAAATAAATATATAGACGTGAAGAATAAAGATGTAGAACGATAAAGACTTCTGTTTTATTTAAAAAGCTTTAAGAGCTTTTACATAAATAATTCGGAGGCATTACTTTGCAGCACGCCATCGTATAATAGAAAATTTACTGAATGTTGAGCAGGCTGCCTTCATTCATTTTCTATGCTTGTTGTGCCGCTGGCTGCGCGTAATATAAGAGTTTCTTTTCATATTTTATAATCATTTTGTGCATGTGATGCAAAAAGCCGGACCACAGGAAGTAAGTGGGTTTGGTCACAAATGGGTCTGGTCAGACTATCATGACCAAGGCTAATAGATCAAAATCCAGTAATTCATACAGAACTCTCTCCCCATAAGAAAACACCTGACAGTGTGGTCAAAGTCAAAGTTCCCTTGGTATTATAAGGAGCAGTACTTTGGAAACATTAATTAGGGTAGACGAAGGCAAGAATAGGTAAAACATATTACTGGATTCATTGGATGGCCTCTATCCTTCTGTCTATTTTTAAATTTTTCTCAAGGAAAAATTGTAAACGAACATTTCATTCACCTGTTTACTTACTTATTCAGCCTCCACTCAGCACTCTGGAGGAAAGTTATTCAAACATCAAATTAAATACTAACCGTATTATTTTGTCGTGTTTAGACTTGCCTTCGCAGTTTCTACGTCGACAGAAGGAAGCCAGTGTCGAGTCGGCAGTGAAAGCGGAGAGGAGTGCAGCGATTACGAGCGGAGTGTTAAGTTGCAGCGGCGAGACCAAAGTGGCCTGCCGTTTCCCGCACTCGCGCGGCTTCCTCTTAATGAATAATGGCGAGCCCCGGCGCTGCGCGCGTAATAAATGACGATTCCTAGCAGAATAGCAAAACAGCGGCGCGTAATAAAGTGTCCGGGCAGCGCCGCGCCGTCCCTGCAGGGAGACTTTAAAGCGTAAGCTCGCGAGGTTAGGGAGCGAAAAAAGTTTAGGCGGACTTTTCTTTAAAAAGCTCCTCTTGGCGCGTCTGGTGAATGAATAATGAAGTAGCGGAGCAGCGAATAAAGTTGTAAAGAAGCGGGAATGGTTGGGCGGGAGGATTCAAAGGCGCGCATTAGGCGGCAGGTCATGCTCGCCTCATTATGCCTCGGCGGGCGGACTACCTCTCAGCGCCCTCCGCGGCCCAGGGCAGGCACGGGTGCGGCCGAGCCGTCTCACAGCCCGTCCTCCGCAGCGGGCAACGTTCCTTACATGCGGTGTCTTTTCTTTCTGACACGTCCGAAAGAACGGACACTGTTTTCGAACCTGCAGCCATATGCGATTATGACCCAAACGGAAGGAAGACATTAGCTGCCATTGGGCACTGAAATACATCAGTGGGTAAAGTTTAAAATTAGAGCCGGACCGGTAATCGAACCCGGATTTTTCCGTTTCTTGCGAAGGAACCTTGACCACCACGGCGATTCGGGCAAAGTCTGGGACCGACTCAGATTTCCAACTTTTACGACTCATGTAGTGTGCCTGCTCATTACCTCACTATATTCGCAGCGATTCGCTGATTCCCGTAAGAGATCGAGTATATTCTGCATCTGTACTGAAAGGATCATTGGGCCTTCCCTGCCTAGTTATATGTTAATTTGGCTCGTAATTTCGTACTTTTTTTCCATAAGTTTAATAAACACAACAGATAAATATAATTGCGAAGGCTACCGCGGCCAGTCAGTCGAAATAAAAGTTTTCTGGGTATGGCACCCAGGAAACTTTTATGTCGACAACAGACAAGCATAACACAGACTTTAGTCATCAGTAACATATTCTCCTTCACTATTTACCACAGTCTGCGAATGCTAAGGTAGTTTTCGATTCCGCGACAGTAGAAGGCAAGTGCTTTTGAGGCAAAGGACACATCGGACCATGTTCAGCCTTGAGGACTGTTCAATATACGATGTAAAAGGTGAAAATCTGAGGTCGCAAGACTAGGTGAATAAGTTGGGTCCGGAATGACTTCTCAACTCAACTAATTTTTTTGTCAGTTTAGCAGAATGCGGGTGGGAGTTATATTGGAGTTGTATCACTTCACGCAGTCTTCCTGGTCTTTGTTCTTGGACTGAGTCTCCAAGACGTCTCAGTCACTGACAGGAAATGTGAGCAGTGATGGTAGCACCTCGGGGAAGCAATTCGTAGTACACCACAGCGTCGTTGTTCCTCCAGACGCACATCATCTTTGATGGATGCGCGTATGTAAGGGCAGTTTCTGCTTTGTTTGGTCTCAGTCATACCTGATGTTAGCATAAACACACCATTTCTCGTCGTAAGTTACGTTACAAAATAGGAATAGCCGATGTTGTTCACGAGCCAGTTGATGACGAGCAAGCAGAGATACACCCATGCTGTCCGCTAATTTTTGTGATTTTGGCTGGGAACATGTGGTATCCATACACACAATTTTTTTAATCTACGCCACTGCATGCAATTTTCGCACGATGAAGAAATACTCACAGTTCATGACATTTGGCAGTTCTCGAGTACCCTCATATGGATCATTGTGGATTAATGCGTTGAAACGATCATCATCAAACCCCGAATGTCTTCCTGAACTTGGAGAGTCACTAATGTCTAAACGATCATCGTGGAAACGAGAAAACTATTTCCTTGCAGTGCTCTATCCAATGGCATTGTCGCCTAATACAGCCAAATGTTTCTGGCTGCCTCCCTTGCTATCAGTTCTCTAATAAATTCAAATAGAAGAATATGTCAGAAATATTCCGATTTCTCCACTTGGCACTTTATTTTCTAGCGTATACAATTCCACTCACTATCTCCAAATGACACCATGACAATATGTAAACCCAAATAGCAACAGTGAAGTACAAATAAAAAATGACAATCCAAAAATAAACCCATAGCAACTGGAATACCATCATGCAGAACAAAAACGCTACGAACGTATGCACCAACCTGTGTGCGGTGTCTGTTCTGACATGTTAGAATCTCTGCGGATAGTGAGCATATCAGGCAGGAGCACTTCGTCCATGGTGCGTGGATAAGTTGGAGATTCGTCCCGGTGGGGAATCGTGTTTGGATGGCTGAGGCGGTGAAGACGACTGTTCGTGAGAAAGAGAAAATTAGGGTTCGATTCCTGGTCTGCCACAAATGTTCAGTCTCCCCATTGGCGTATTTCAGTATTCAATGGCAGTTAATAACTTCATTTCCTTTTGATCATGACCAATTTTTCAGGTTGTTAACGAATCATGTGTTCTCTTAAAAGCATTCACACATATGAAATGCAAAGATGATTTTCAGTGTACCTCATTATGTTGACCGGTAGATGGGATAGTTAGCATATTTTGCATGCTGCACAAGCCACCATCATTCTAAGGTGTATCGGGAGTAGTTCATTCACAAATTAAAAAAAAAAAATCTCTCTATCTCTCACTGACAGTAATTTTCGTGGCATACAAACCGACCTGAAGCATCGTTTTTAGCAAAAGTGGATTATTCCAGTTAAGAATACTGGCAGACTGTGTTTCCCCTCACCTCCTTCAACTAACCAATAGAAAACATAGGAAGGGGAGGCAACGTACTGGATGCGGAGACGTCTGTCCGGAGACAACACTCTGTTATCAGCTCTTGAACCAGTGCGGCGTCCTCGCACTTCTTTCCTGCATTTAGATTTTTATCCACAAATAAAAGGTGAAGATTTGTCTGATGTGATAGAAGAAGAAACAGGAGTCGATTTAGAAGAGATAGGGGATCCAGTATTAGAATCGGAATTTAAAAGAGCTTTGGAGAACTTACGGTCAAATAAGGCAGAAGGGATAGATAACATTGCATCAGAATTTCTAAAATCATTGGGGGAAGTGGCAACAAAACGACTATTCACGTTGGTGTGTAGAATATACGAGTCTGGCGACATACCATCTGACTTTCGGAAAAGCATCAGCCACACAACTCCGAAGACGGCAAGAGCTGACAAGTGCGAGAATTATCGCACAATCAGCTTAACAGCTCATGCATCGAAGCTGCTTACAAGGATAATATACAGAAGAATGGAAAAGAAAATTGAGAATGCGCTAGGTGACGATCAGTTTGGCTTTAGGAAAAGTAAAGAAACGAGAGAGGCAATTCTGACGTTACGGCTAATAATGGAAGCAAGGCTAAAGAAAAATCAAGACACTTTCATAGGATTTGTCGACCTGGAAAAAGCGTTCGACAATATAAAATGGTGAAAGCTGTTCGAGATTCTGAAAAAAGTAGGGGTAAGCTATAGGGAGAGACGGGTCATATACAATATCTACAACAACCAAGAGGGAATAATAAGAGCGATCACGAACGAAGTGCTCGTATTAAGAAGGGTGTAAGACAAGGCTGCAGCCTTTCGCCCCTACTCTTCAATCTGTATATCGAGGAAGCAATGATGGAATTAAAATGCAAGGTGAAAGGATATCAATGATACGATCCACTGATGACATTTCTATCCTGAGTGAAAGTGAAGAAGAATTAAATGATCTGCTGAACGGAGAGAACAGTCTAATGAGTACACAGTATGGTTTGAGAGTAAATCGGAGAAAGACGAAGGTAATGAGAAGTAGTAGAAACGAGAACAGCAAGAAACTTAACATCAGTATTGATGGTCACGAAGTAGATGAAGTTAATGAATTCTGCTACCTAGGCAGTAAAATAACCAATGACGGACGGAGCAAGGAGGACATCAAAAGCAGACTCGCTATGGCAAAAAAGGCATTTCTGGCCAAGAGAAGTCTACTAATATCAAATACCGGCCTTAATTTGAGGACGAAATTTCTGAGGATGTACGTTTGGAGTACAGTATTGTATGGTAGTGAAACATGGACTGTGGGAAAACCGGAACAGAAGAGAATCGAAGCATTTGAGATGTGGTGCTATAGACGAATGTTGAAAATTAGGTGGACTGATAAGGTAAGGAATGAGGAGGTTCTACGCAGAAACGGAGAGGAAAGGAATATGTGGAAAACACTGATAAGGAGAAGGGACAGGATGATAGGACATCTGTTAAGGCATGATGGAATGACTTCCATGGTACTAGAGGGAGCTGTAGAGGGCAAAAACTGTAGAGGAAGACAGAGATTGGAATACGTCAAGCAAATAATTGAGGACGTAGGTTGCAAGTGCTACTCTGAGATGAAGAGGTTAGCACAGGAAAGGAATTCGTGGCGGGCCGCATCAAACCAGTCAGAAGACTGATGAGAAAAAAAAAAAAATCCACAAATAATCGGTCACGATGGCCCCACTGAGTTACTGGTGGCTTATACGTTGTCTCTCTGGCGCGTCCATTTTGTCTTGTAATGAAGAGTAGTGCATGTTATTACACTATAAGATAAAAAGAGAACGAGGTACCACCAAGGGATTATCCGAACACCACGGGACTCTGTACCTGAGATGTACATATACAGACAAACAAATTATTGCAGTTTCAGAAATATTGAGTGATATATTGAAGAGAAGGGACTTCAGAAATTGAGCAAGTGAAGGGCCATCTCTGGCCCTCATACAAGCTTGCATTGATTGAAAAATTGTTGGATGTCCTTCTGATAAGGTAAGGAATCCACAAATAATCGGTCACGATGGCCCCACTGAGTTACTGGTGGCTTATACGTTGTCTCTCTGGCGCGTCCATTTTGTCTTGTAATGAAGAGTAGTGCATGTTATTACACTATAAGATAAAAAGAGAACGAGGTACCACCAAGGGATTATCCGAACACCACGGGACTCTGTACCTGAGATGTACATATACAGACAAACAAATTATTGCAGTTTCAGAAATATTGAGTGATATATTGAAGAGAAGGGACTTCAGAAATTGAGCAAGTGAAGGGCCATCTCTGGCCCTCATACAAGCTTGCATTGATTGAAAAATTGTTGGATGTCCTTCTGAGGGCTATCGTGACACATTCTATACAAATGGCGCGTTAGATCGTCAAAATCGCGAGCTGGTCGAAGGCCTCTCTTCATAATGCTCCAAACTTTTTCAGTAGGGTAAATATCCTGCCAACTCGCTCGCCAAGGCAGGGTTAGGCAAGCATGAAGGGGAGCAGTAGAAACTCTCGCTATGTGTGGGCGGTCATTATCTTGCTGAAGTGTAAGTCCAGGATGGATTCCCATGAAGGGCAACAAAACGCAGCATAGAATATTGTTAATGTACCGGTGTGCCGTAAAGGTGCAGCGGTTGATAACCAAAGGCGTCCTGCCGTGAAAAGAAAAGCCATTTCAGGCCAGCACTCCCGGTCCGCTATGGCGGACGACAGTTAGTTTGCTGTCCCACCGCTGTCCGTGTGGTCATCGACCTGGAATGTCATTGGCTCGAGTAGAACTGTCTTCAGTGATGAGTCGTGTTTCGAATTGAGTCCCGATGACCAGCAAAGACGTGTCTTGAGACGCTCCGGACAGCGTTGAGCTACCAACATGACTCTCGCACCCTATAGAATCCGACAACCAGGAGTGATGGTCTGGGATGGCTTTTCTTTTCATAGAAGGTCCTGTGATTGTCATCCGCGGCACCCTTACAGCACAGCGATACGTCAACGACATTCTACCCTCAGTTTTCTTCACCTTCATGGCAAGCCATTCTGTGCTAAGACTTCAGCAAATGTAATGTCTGTACTCACACGGCAAGAGCTTTGATTGCTTGTTTTCGTGCTTTTCAAATCCTACCTTGGGGAGCGAGGTCATCGGAACTAGGAGAGTTATGGGCAGGTTCCTCCGACCAGCTCGGGATTTTTGAGCCAGTTGAACAGAATTAAACACGATATCCCTCAGGACAGCCAACAACTCTGTAAATCAATCCTAAGCCGAATAACTACTTGCATAATGGCCAGAGGTGGAACAACGCGCTATTGATGTGCTTAATTTGTGAAGCCCTTTCTCTTGAATAAATTATCTAATTTTTATGAAATTATTTCTGGTGGATATGTACATCGCATCTACCGATTTACTCTCTCTCTCTCTCTCTCTCTCTCTCTCTCTCTCTCTCTCTCTCTTAGAGTGTACGTCCGAGATGTTCTGTTTCACTTGCAGCTGAATCGGACGCCCACATCCTTTTGTAGCCTGCAATATTTTCCTACGGCATCATTCTCCTCGACAAACCAGTCAAAAATAATTATTCTACGGAAGTGTGCAGTGAGAATATTGCGTAAAGTTGACAACCAATCTGGCAAATGGAAAGGGTTTCGGCACGTCTCAAGTACCCTTATAATTCCTTTTTTTTATAAAAAATATTTTAGACGCTCAGCACATCATTATTATGTAATGTTTAAAGGAGTAGCTAACGAGAACATTTAAAATTACACTATATGCAATAGCTTACTAAATGCAATGTTAGCTGTTTGATCATAAAAATGCCTTGGTGGCAAATATTGTCAATTCAACGGAAGGAACTGTTAGGAAGTGTGTGTGTGTCTTTGTTTTCTCTGATGTACATAATAGCATGCGTGTAGGGGTATGATCACTGGGATAACTGTTTACAATACGCTAGTTAAAATTTGTCATTCATTGTGTATTTTGAGTCAGTAGGTTAGAAGTACAACAAATTGCTATTATTTATTTTACTTTATTTATTTATTCAACCTGACCTGATTAGGGCCATCAGGATCTCTCAGTAGGACCACGGCTTGGTTGCTTTGTTGATTCGGGGGATGGGAACAAACACCGAGGTCATCGGTCGGATTGGATTAGGGTAGGATGGGGAAGGAAGTCGGAATTTGCCTGAAGCGATTTAGGGAAATCACTGAAAACCTAAATCAGAATGGCCGGACGCGGGCTTAAATCGTTGTCCTCCGGAATGCGAGTCCAATGTGCTACCACTGCGCCACCTCACACATACAATATTTTTGTTAATTCGCAGTTATCTAAGAAATAGCAATTTCAACATGACAAACGGCGTTAAAATAATTTGAGTGTCTATAGTGACAATGTGAGTAAGTAATCATGGCTTTGAACTTATAAAATTAATACTTGCAGTAATTCTACTATTGCTGCTGCTGCACTAATAGTGATCACATAATAATAATGAGAATAATAACAACAATGATAAACGTAGATATAAAAAGAATTTGCAGGTGTTCAAAACAATCCCACTTCCAATCTTGTGGCGTTTTTAATCGACAAGAGCAAAGTTCTACGAGTACCACCTCAGCTCCTATGAGTAGGGAATGAAAGGTGCCACAAATGCAAGCCATAAACAAATAATTGGTTTGTGCATCCTCAGTGACTTTTAAACGTACAATTAATTTTAGAAATGGCAGTACACCAGATATAACTTTAGACTATCTGCAGGAATAGTAACATTTTGACTGGTTTCCATGTTGTCACTTAGGCGTGATAGTGGATGTGAGAATTGGGTAAATAAATTGGGAAATGACTGCTCGAAATTAATTGATTAAGTATTAAAAAATTTTAACTTCATGCCAGGAAAGTATTCCTTTCCCAGCTACTGAAGTAACTCAAGTGTTTAGATTAATTACGACGGTAGCCGCCTTGTCCCCTTGGATTTGAACGTTGCTCCGCTTATGCGTACCAAACCCTATGGACCTTGCTGACGAGTCACTAAAATATTGTATACAATGAGGTCTCTAGTCATCTGAAAAACAGATCACAGTAGAATTTGGCCACGATATGAGGTTGCAGTTCCAAGCACTACTATGCACTCTGCTTTTTATATACCATTTTTGAATCTATTACGTAAAACTTAAACAGCCAAGCCAGCGGGTCAGCTCAAAACACTCTTCGTAGAGTAAATAACATGAGCAGAATTATATAAACTTCCAACCCCGAGACGAATACGCTTTCATTCAATTAATTAACAACAACCGATAGCTTAAAATAAATGTTTATAAATGCTTAAATAAGTACATAAAGTAACTGCTCATAAGTGGTCAAGACACTTCCAAGTTTAACTCAGTACCCACCAGGGATAGCTCTTGCCCAGCTCATAACCTTGGAAATGGACACTGGGCCATTAACTCGCTACAAACAGAGTGACAAATTCCATTATACAACTGGACGCAGTGCGTAGCTAGCTGCGTTTCTCATCACTGTAAGTAGTCCGGAGTGGCGTCGCCTGCGGGATCCTTTCTAAGCTCCTTGTACAGACAACACCAAGAGTCTGGTAACAAACCAGTATCTAGATCTGGGAAGAGGGCACACGGCAGGAAAATAGTCTCCTATTAAGAAGTAATATAAATAGAACAGACACAACGTCACACTGGCATTCCATCCGTGGTTCAGTGGGGTGCAGCTGTTCAAAACCTCCTGGAAATTCGGCTATACTCGCAAGGGGACCGCACCTACACATCATCTCTGATTTCGTCCAAATTTATGGTATGTGTAGGACTTGGCCAGAAATGAAAGTGACAGAAGCGGGAGCTCCAGGTGTGTTTAGAAAAAAAAGCAAAAAAGGCCTTTTTGGCGTGGGTCGACCGAGACATGAGCTATTTTTGGTCACGTAGTCAGCTGTTGGTGCCACGGAAAAAGTGCAGAAAGTCGTGAGCTCGAGTCCCTATGCGGAAACATAATTTTTTTTTAATTTTTGTCTTACTTACACTACAAATTAGTCGAAATATTTCCCGGTTTATTGTGTTTATTAACATTTTCAAACCCATCATGCTGGAGATAGAGATTTTCGTAAAACGAATGAAAAGAAAAGGTGAAGGAAAATTTGAGATTGCAGATAAATTTCCAGGAAGGGGTTTTAAGACATACACGAAGATTTCAGGTGTAAAATTAGATACTTTTATTATTTTTACGAGCTGGGCTGATATCCTAAAAATATCACAGCAGTAATTTCCTCAAAATCTTGCAAACGCTATAAACGCCGCATTTTTACAACTACGTGGTAGCTTTAAAGTTTCTATAGAAAAACAAACTTGGTTTACGTTCATAAAAGGTTCTCTCTCAGTGCACAAACTGGCAGTAAACCACGCGTAACGCATTATTTCGCCAAATATTTTTCAGGACAGCAGGTGATGTACAATGGAATGAATTTCTTTTCGGGAAAAGATTTCTTTGTCTCTTTCGATGAGATAAGAGCAAATTTGTAGCTGTTTGGTATAATCCTTTCCTGGCGATAAAAATAGGACATCGCAGGGTAGCATTGTCTCCCAAGGACTGTTAGAAGGTAAAAATGAAACTAATGGAATACGTATTCCTGTAAGCTTTAATTGCGATCCCTTCCTCGGCGGTTATTTGCTGAGGCCTCGTGGACTTTGTAAGTACAATCATTTAGTAAAATTTATTAGCAATACAAAATTTTGCATTACCTTCTCCTTTCATGCATTGTATGAAAATATTAATGAACACTATATACTGTACATTATTTCGGTTTATTTACAGTGTAATTAACGTAAAAACTGAAAATTAAAAAGGTTTCCCCATAGAGACTCGACCACACCGGCGTTTGATTACCGTTCAGCACTCGTTCTGTTGCACCAACCGCTGCCCGGAGACATCGTCAACATAAACAGCTAGTGCCCCGTCCGGCCCGCGCCAAAAATGCTATTTTTTTCTAAAGGTTTGACCATCTGGAGCTCCCACTTCTTTCACTTTTATTTCTGGCCAGTCTCGGCATATGCCACAAATTTGGACGAAATCGGTTTTGAAATCAGTATGTTCCCCATGTCCAATAGATGCACCGAGGCCACCGTTTTCATACATGCATAGCGCCGGTTTCCAGGGCAGAAAAAAACAAACGGTGTGCTACAGGTGCTGTCGCAAACAGTAGCACGGCCCCCTTTGCGTAGCGCACAATAGCACTCTGAGCTAAGGCTGCGTTTACACATGTGCACCTCGCGCCTAGTCGTCGCACAGGTAGAGGCACGCATGTGGGTGAATGTCTCTTTCTCAACTTGAGCACCAGAGTGATCCAGTTCGATCCTGCGTTCAAATTGGAGCCTGGCAGGGGTGCGCGAATACTTGAAGGGGAAAAAAATGGCTTTGCCGATTTTCGCACTGCGATATTAAAAGGGATATAAGACCAAGTCATCGTTTCGTTTTCGTCAAAAGCTTTAATTTCCTTGTGACAAAAGAAAACTGTTTTCATTTCGGGATATTTTTTTAGTTGCGTACCGTCTCTCAATCGACTTTGAAAAAAGTATTCCGTTTAAAAATCTGATTCCATCACACAGGATCGCATGGGATCTTAGCTTCTTAATAAACCATTTACCTTTTCATTTTTAGTAACAGTCATTGTGAAATGACACTATGTGTCAGGTACATGCACTTGTTTTGCGAATCTTGTATTGAGAAAGTGTGATAGCGTGAAGCTCACTGTTTCCTATATTTTAGACCACAAGTACAAAAAAAGATTTTGAAATGGTCGTGACACTGTCAGCTGTCTTCTCTCACAGGTAAACGGGTGTTACTGGATGGCGTCAATGCCGCGAACGATCGCAAGCCGCCGAATTTCGTCCGGGCTTACCACAGTGGCAAGCACTTCAGAACATAGGAATCGAATTACTAGCGAGCAATGCTGGCCTGATATCGGACCCTCGTGTAATTTTAATAATTCAGAAGACTCCAAATACATCAGAGATTTTTCCTTGGCATCGACTGATACCTCTGGACACAGTCATCTACTATGGTCTTACAATAACCCACGTGTTACATCATATGAGACAAGCAATTAATGGTCATCCACGTGTTACAGCTAAGTGGGTAATGCACATTTCGTATATAAAACTAGAGTAAGAGAATAAATTAATGTAAAACGAGACTTTGTTGTAGACTGACCGTAATAAAAGCTTGTAACATTCTGTTGCCTTCTAATTGGCGATGAAAAACGGTTGTTGTTGTTGTGGTCTTCAGTCCTGAGACTGGTTTGATGCAGCTCTCCATGCTACTCTATCCTGTGAAAGCTTCTTCATCTCCCAGTACCTACTGCAACCTACATCCTTCTGAATCTGCTTAGTGTATTGATCTCTTGTTCTCCCTCTACGATTTTTACCCTCCACGCTGCCCTCCAATGCTAAATTTGTGATCCCTTGATGCCTCAAAACATGTCCTACCAACCGATCCCTTCTTCTAGTCAAGTTGTGCCACAAACTTCTCTTCTCCCCAATCCTATTCAATACCTCCTCATTAGTCACGTGATCTACCCACCTTATCTTCAGCATTCTTCTGTAGCACCACATTTCGAAAGCTTCTATTCACTTCTTGTCCAAACTGGTTATCGTCCATGTTTCACTTCCATACATGGCTACACTCCATACAAATACTTTCAGAAACGACTTCCTGACACTTAAATCTATACTCGATGTTAACAAATTTCTCTTCTTCAGAAACGATTTCCTTGCCATTGCCAGTCTACATTTTATATCCTCTCTACTTCGGCCATCATCAGTTATTTTATTCCCTAAATAGCAAAACTCCTTTACTACTTTAAGTGTCTCATTTCCTAATCTAAACCCCTCAGCATCACCCGATTTAATTTGACTACATTCCATTATCCTCGTTTTGCTTTTGTTGATGTTCATCTTATATCCTCCTTTCAAGACACTGTCCATTCCGTTCAACTGCTCTTCCAAGTCCTTTGCTGTCTCTGACAGAATTACAATGTCATCGGCGAACCTCAAAGTTTTTACTCCTTCTCCATGAATTTTAATACCTACTCCGAATTTTTCTTTTGTTTCCTCTACTGCTTGCTCAATATACAGATTGAATAACATCGGGGAGAGGCTACAACTCTGTCTCACTCCTTTCCCAACCACTGCTTCCCTTTCATGCCCCTCGACTCTTATAACTGCCATCTGGTTTCTGTACAAATTGTAAATAGCCTTTCGCTCCCTGTATTTTACTCCTGCCACCTTCAGAATTTGAAAGAGAGTATTCCAGTTAACGTTGTCAAAAGCTTTCTCTAAGTCTACAAATGCTAGAAACGTAGGTTTGCCTTTTCTTAATCTTTCTTCTAAGATAAGTCGTAAGGTTAGTATTGCCTCACGTGTTCCAACATTTCTACGGAATCCAAACTGATCTTCCCCGAGGTCCGCTTCTACCAGGTTTTCCATTCGTCTGTAAAGAATTCGCATTAGTATTTTGCAGCTGTGACTTATTAAACTGATAGTTCGGTAATTTTCACATCTGTCAACACCTGCTTTCTTTGGTATTGGAATTATTATATTCTTCTTGAAGTCTGTGGGTATTTCGCCTGTCTCATACATCTTGCTCACCAGATGGTAGAGTTTTGTCATGACTGGCTCTCCCAAGGCCATCAGTAGTTCTAATGGAATGTTGTCTACTCCCGGGGCCTTGTTTCGACTAAGTGAAAAACGGTAGAAGCCAAAAAAAGAAGTGCGTTTATTGCTGTTTCTATGCGTACCGTGATTAACACACTAAGTGTTCCAGTTTGACAGTTTAACATTCGTACTTTTGGCAGAATGCTGTACCATAAGTTGTAAATAATTACCTTATCACCACTTTCAAAGAAACATGTGCAGTTCTTAGCAGTACGATAATTTTTTTAGATAATTCATATGATAAAACCAAGTCCAAGTGGAAGTTCGTTTAAGTGGAATTTTCCTTAGATCACCTAATCTGATGTTGCTAGTTTTTTTAAAAAATTCTTCTGTCTCTAAGGTGTTCCCATTCCGATTTTAACATTTTAACAGGAATAATAAAGGATAGGTTTCATTTATCGTCAAACACTGCAGGCCACATAAACGAATTACTTTCGATCGATGGAGATGTAGTGTTGTATCCTTACACAGTTTAAAGTAGTTTAAACAGTGAAAGACGCATGTTTTTGCTTTCGTTTCTGTGCAATGTTTATTTCTCATTGGCTAGCTGATTCACACTGTCAAGAAAATTTCTACATTTTGACAGCTAAGATATAACGGTCGTAGCCACCAGCTTTTCTCCGCCAGCCAGTCTGAGTCGCCGTACAGAGAAGTAACTGCAATGTTTTATTGGCATTATTTTGACAGTACAATGAGTCATCCAGTTTAGGCGTATAAAAGACAGAGGTTATGGAGTCATTTCAAGAATATTGACAAACATTCAGACTGTTCTCCTTACATGAAGAAGTAAAAATGTTTTTTGAAAATCGTTGTTCGTATTACGTAATGAGTCATAGTACACGCAATATATGCTGCAGGACATTCAAGCAAAATTCCAAATCAAAACAAATTTTTGTAGGAGTATAAGAGCAAAAGAAAAATTATGTATGACTATGAAATGAAACAAGTGTTTAGCGTCATTGGCCGGTAGGCCCCTTATGGAGCAGGTCCGGCCGCCTTGGTGCAGGTCTTATTGCATTCGACGCCACACTGGGCGACCTGCACACCGGATGGAGATGAAACGATGAGGAAGAGAACACCCAGTCCCTGGGCATAGAAAATGCCCGACCTAGCGGGGAATCGAACCAGGGCCCCTTAGGACGGCAGTCCATCACGCCGACGATTCAGCTATCGGGGTGGACTGTATGACAATAAAGTGTGATAAGTTAAAGCACAGTCTTTGTTTCGAAGAAAAACTTTGCACACAGCTGACTGTGTCCCATTCTTCTTCTTCTTTCGAATAACCCATTTGGAGGGTGCTATGAATCAACTTTGGCTACTCTTCATTGATTAGATTTCCTTAGTTTCCAAATTTCCTTCATTCTTTTAGAGTGTTGTTCCCTTTCTTCTTGAGTCCACTTTCGGCTAGTGGTTTTCTTTCTTTCCTGAAATTCTTCCTTTTGAACTGCCTTTCTGAAATGTGTTCTGTTTTATATTGTGTCAATTGTAATTCCAGCGGTTTCTATGTCCTTTTCAGTCTCTATGAATCAAGCGAGCTTGGGTTTGTAGCTATTGGCTCTGGCTCTGAGCACTATGGGACTTAACATCTATGGTCATCAGTCCCCTAGAACTTAGAACTAATTAAACCTAACTAACCTAAGGACAGCACACAACACCCAGTCATCACGAGGAAGAGAAAATCCCTGCCCCCACTGGGAATCGAACCCGGGAACCAGGGCGCGGGAAGCGAGAACGCTACCGCACGACCACGAGCTGCGGATTTGTAGCTATTGAGTAATGTGAATATCCGCTTGGTTAGTGTGTTTTTATCCATTCTGAATATATGTCCAAAAAAACTGCAGTCTCCTCTTCCTCATTACATCAGTTAGTTTTTCAGTTTTCAAAGATAGCACTCTGTTTGGTCTTAACCTGTATTCAGCATTATCATTTCTTTTAGCTCCCAATATTTTCCTTCAAATTCTTCTTTCGACCTTCTCTAGTTTCTCAAGATCTCCATTTCTTGTTAGTTTAAGTGTTTCTGCCGCATACAGGCTATAGTTATCTTTTCTTTTGCATTGTATGTAATCCACTCTCCTATGTATTTAAAGGAATCTGTTTTGTATATTGTATTGTTGTCAACTGCAATATTTTGAGGAGCATCACAGATGTTTGTCATGAACTTTGTAGTCCTACTTTGGCTGCTTGTTTTTGCAGTTCTCTTATTTGTTCTTGGGCACTATCTAGTGAATCTGTAATCAATGCCATGTCATCTGCGAAGGCTAAACAGTTGACAGTGATCTTGTTTGGATTTCTCCCTAGTTGAATCCATTTAGTATTGATGGCCTTCCTTCATTCTCGAACTACCTTCTATAACACACAATTGAAAGGCAGAGGTGACATACCATCTCCCTGTTGAACACCTGACTTTATTTCATACGATTTTGAGAGCTCTCCCATAAATTTTATTTCCAATTTTGTATTTGTCAAAGTATCAAGTCTCAATTATTTTAAGATATCAAGCAGTGTATATCCGTCAATTGAATCGCAGGCTATTTTAAAATCCACAAAAGTCCCTGATTTTCGTCATTTCTATTATGTTCTTTAAGTTTAATATTTCATGGGCACATGACCTTCACTTCCTAACTCCAGCCTGATATTCTCCTAGCTATATGTCAAGTATTTCTTCTGCTCTTTTTAAAAGCGCCTTAGACAAGATCTTATAGGTCGCAAGTAAGAGGGCGATTCCCGTCTAATTGCTAGGATCTGTTTTCTTCCCTTTTTTATGTAGTGGATGCATTAGTGCAGATGTCCAGTTTGAGTATTTCTGATAGACACTGTATCGTGTTGTCACTAGAGTACTTCCATAGTTCAGCAACTGTATTATCCTTTCCAGGTGCGTCCCATTCATTATTCAGAAGCCGTTGTACTGTAGGTCTTACAGATGTTTGCCTATGCGTTTATTGCACTCCTGAGACTCCTCAGACAGTAACAAACGTCGTCATCTTATATGGCGTTTTGTGGCTTTATTAAAGCTAATTTGTCCTCCTTCGTCCTAAAATTCAAGTTTTTTTTTGTTTTTTTTTGTTAATGATGCGGTCATGGTTCATCGTGTGGAGCTAATAATGAGCTCTGCAAATGATCTTCATCTTGTGACACCGACAGATTGAAAAGCAAAAATTTTGTGGTATAATTGCACAGGACTTAATGAAATTACAACAGCTTTTCAGCAATTCGTGTGGTGAAACCAAAGGCCAAGTGGAAATGCGTTTTGACGGACTTTACCCTCAATCACCTAATCTCACTTCTCAAGTTGTTTTTTACAAGTTCTTATCTGCAACTGTCTCTGAGGTATTTACATTTCGATTTCATCTTTTTAACTGTAATAGTAATTCAAAGATGTAAAAAATATGGCGCTTTAATTCGTTATCGCTATAAAAGTGTGAAATAGATGGACTAAAAATAAGAAAATGTCTAGTTTTTTAACAAATCTCAGATAACAAATTTTTGTGCATCATTATAAGATTTGCAAGATTTCCTTACCGATGGTGAAATGTGAACAGACTTCTTTCTTTAACAAACAAATTATCTTGTACAGTGGCACTTTTGATAAAAACAGGAACTCAATATTTTAAGAGGGAGACAAGCGGATTTTTTTTTAAATTACTTCAGAATACACATAAATAAAGTAATGTTGGAGTAATTCCCATAATTGGCGTTGTGGACATGTTAGCATTACTTACAGTTCGTTGTTAGTATATTTTAGAGAAGTAGCCTGCGGTAGCTGTTATTGCCTGTTAACGTATAATTCGATTCGTTCCTCATCGGTAAAAGCTCTGTTCTTGTTTGAATTCACGGTAATCGATGTATGATTGGATGAGTCAGCGAATCTGGAAATATTTGGAGGAAAATATAACTAGGTAACGTCTGTCCCTTGACATTAATGTTGCTGCGTCAAGTAACTCTTACAATGCACAGGAAATTGGCTCGCTCGAGAATGGAATACGAAATGCCGCCTTCGGAGTTAGCTTACCACGGTTTATCGGCTGGTATTGGTACGGGAGCCGCGACTGCGCAAGACGTGCGGAAGAGGTGGGGATCAGCTGACAGTGACTCTGCCCTGGAGGCGAAGCAAGAAACGGGCACACGACCGACCTAGTTGCACAAATTTCTATGATACATTCGAAAATGTCTGTGCTTTTACTGAAAGACTGAATTCAAGAAATAAAGGAAGAACTTGAAGAGGAGCACATCATAAAGGTACAAGAGAAATACACTGATGTTCAAAATTAAAGCAAACAAACGGAAATTTTGAAAGGCTGCTTATATTTTATCACAAAACAGTATAAACAGGCGATAGTAAAGTAGAAACAATGTAAAGAAATCAGTACGGAAACAACTACAACATGCATAACAGTAGACAAAAATGTTCTTCGGTTTTTCCAAATTAACGGATTTACACACACATTCCGACAGCTGGTTAATGTGTTCATTATGAAGTGTGATCACCTCTGCGAGCAATACAGGCTTGACAACGACGGAGCATGCTGAGAATGATGTCGTCAATATCATGTTGAGGCAATAACGCCCATTCTTCCTGCGGAGCTGCTCGCAATCTTGAAGAGTGGTTGGTGGATGCCGACCTGATGAAAGCCGTCCCCCTAGTGCATCCCAGACATCATCTATGGGATTCAAATCGGGAGAGTGAGGAAGGCACGTCATACGTGCAATAACTTTCGTTTCCAAGAAAGCATCAACCACCCGTGTCCTATGAGGTCGAGCATTATCGTCCATCAGTACGAAAATCAAATGACTCTAAGCACCATGGGACTTAACATCTGAGGTCATCAGTCCCCTAGACTTAGAACTACTTACCTAACTAACCTAAGGACATCACAAACATCCATGCCCGAGGCAGGATTCGAGCCTGCGACCGTAGCAGCAGGTACGAAGTCTAGGCCCACAGCACCTCGCAATAATCACAAATGAGGTCCCAAGATCTCATCACGATACCTGACAACAGTTAAACGTAGCCCATTCATTTGTACAATTTCATGGAGAGGAGTTCGAGTGCTCAACATTATCCCTGCCCAGCCATTAGGATCCTCATCAATATTGATCTCTTTCCACAATGTTTAGATCCCTCTAGACGCGAATCACTCGAGATTCACTCTCCAGACTAAATGGAGACTCTCCTGTATAAACAACATTGGCTCATTCTTCGACCGCCCAGGTGGCATGTTGATGACTCCACTCTAGACGTTCCCTTCTGGGAAGACGCGTCAGAGGTATACATGCAGCAGGTCTCTGACAATAAAGGCCACTCTGAGAAAGCGTTCTGCACACGGTTTGCCTCGATACAACACGTCCAGTTGATGCTGCGAGCACAGTTGCCAGTTGTCGTGCAATGCTGAGGTGGTGCTGTGTAAGAGGTATGCGCTGCCTGCAATAGGCAAGACATAGGAGAGTCTCTGACCAGAGAGCAGTATGTTGTTAGTAGTCGCTTGTCTGCAGTAGTCTGCGGTAGTCTGCGTGTGTCTGCGCTTATCTGCTGTCTGCTTTGGTCGGGATTCTGGAGGCTGAGTATTACTGTATAAAGTAAAGAAGCAGCCTCGCGCATATCTAGTAATGTATGTGAACTGTCATCCAATTTTTTTTAAAAACTCCCTAATAATAATTTTTATAATATAAAGTAATTTTTTTAAAACAGCATTCATTTCAATTTAAAGAATTTATCCAATGCATGATCATTCCTTTCACGAATCACAAATATATAGGCCAGCATTTCACGGAGCTGTGCCGGAAATTTTTTAGGTAAGAGCAGACATATTCGCCGTTTTTATTGAAGTAAGAATTTTTGCTTTTTTTATTCAGAATACAGGGCCGTGGCGAAGCGCTGCTGTCGTCCTAAAATTTACCAGGTTACTGAATTTTTTAATTTATTTATTTCGGGGTTTAGGAATTTTTCTGTTTCGAGCTTACATTCAATGAGAAAAGAATTTTGTGGGTACATTAAATGTGATTGCATTTCTGCACAGAGATTATAAATGGGAACCAATTTTGTTCAGAGGCTACATTAAATTAGAATCACATTCATTATTAATATTTAATTATTATTACATGTGGGGAGGTTACACTTGGCGACCCTTCCAGGATCGTATTTCTTTGTGAATCCCTGAGAAGTAGTCATATATCTGCTCTTATTTACTTAAACGTAGTTTGCATCTGGCACAACGCATTTACTAATTTGTCACTCTTTCTTTCACAGATCATCGGCAATTTATTGCTCTTTGTTGTAATTGTTTGTTCCATTTTTTTTGCTTTGTTTTTTTTTCATTTTGTGCTTAATTTTGATTTGTGAAAAATGCCGCGAAAAACTGTTAACAGTACATCGCGATGTGCAATGAATGAAATAGCCGATTCGAATATTTTGACTGATAATACTAGCGACACTCAGTGTCTTAATGCTAATCCTCCATTTACAGACAATCAGTGCCTACCGACCACTAGTAATGATTTTGATCCTAATGATGAGCAAACAAATTCAATTGTGTCCTCTGTTAATTTAACGACAATTGATGACGTGGGACATTCTGTTAAAATGAATGCTACCCAGCTTGACACACCTGGTTTGCAAAATTTACGTAATGAGCAGATAAATGTTTCCAACGAAAATGAACAGTGTAATCAGAATACGTCAGATTTATTTGATTCCGAGGTAGTGACTAACAGTGCACATCCGATTGGGAAACCTTTTCGAGAATCACAGAATGACCAAATGGTTACACAAAACGTGACAATTACAGGTACGCCATCAAACAGCACAGAGAATACAGTAGGTAATATTGGCTTGGATCAAATTATGGCAGAATTGCTACAGTTTAAGAAAGAACAAGGCGACAATTTCAAACGACTTATTGAATCGTACAAACAACTTAATGAAAATCTCAAACAGCGGAATGAAAAATTCGACAACCATTTCAAACAACTTAAAGAAAAACTAGACGACAATTGCAAACAGTTGAATGAAACTTTCAAACAGTCCAATGAAAAACACGACAACCTTAATGAACAGAACAAACAACTTAGTGAACAGATTACAGCCGTTACCGTGCAATGTCATGATACTAAAGAACAATTACGTGACAAAATTGAGGCTTGTGCTAGGAACAGTTGTGAGGAAATTAGATCTGTTGCACAAGAATTAAGTAGTACACGTGTAGCTACAACTAAATTACTTAGAGATGAAATTAATGCAGTCACTGAACAATGTTCTGAAAAAGCAAAACAGTTACGCGACGAGTTTAATTTAATGTCACCAGAAGTTTCATGCACTCTGGATACGGAAGTCGATAAGAAATTTTAACAACAGATCAGCCAAATTGACGAATGTTTTAAAGTGACAGAAATGAAAATTGTTTCAGTCACTAACACGTCACAGCATACGCCACGTTCCGAAAATTTATCAGACTCACACAGCCAGTATAACTTAAGTAATTTACAGAGACTACGTGACTTAGAATCCGAACAGACACAGACAAACAGATTCGCATGCAATCCTGAACCTGCTAAGATACACAGAGACGATAATTTTGATTACAAACATTTTCTATCAGTGAGAAAATTTAAAGTATTTAAAAATGACAGAACACAGATTCACGCTTTGGACTGGATACGACAATTTGCTTTTGTATTTTTATCAGCTTGGCCCATAACGCAGAAACTAGAATTGGCATGGATACAACAATTTGCTTTTGAATTTTCACCGGCATTGCGTGTAATGCAGAAACTAAAATTTATTTGCAGCGCCTAATAGACCTCAGGGGATTCATTACGCTTCGATGAATATGTGCCGTAGCATGCTCAGGGCCCCGAGCCGTAGTAGTGCTGTTTCATCTTTAGTTTCCTGCACTGCTGCCTTCTCTTCTACTATACTTTATATCTATCAAAACAGCTCTTCAGCTATCGATCTATCTATAATTATGAAAGAGTAAAGAAAACCTGATACGACAAGTTTTATCTGAAAGTGACATTTATCATTATACGCTCCCGAAATGACAAGAACTGCCAGCGTAATTTTAATATCAGACAAAATTTTAATCATCAGTATCAACAAAAATTTTCAGCAGTCGCAAACACATTTTGGTAACAATAGAGGTTTTTCACCGCAACAGCAACAAAACCAGCCGGTTAGCATACCTAAGGCCGGTATTACACTATCAAATTTCTTTGTCAAAGATTTGATCAAAGATGTGATCCAATATTCCGTTCAATATATTTGACAAAGATCTTTGACGTAGCGCTACAAGGGGTATTACACTGTCATCAAATTTTTCGTCAAAGTTCAAGATGGCTGACAACAACTTGTTATTAACCACAGCAGTTCTACGTACTCCAATTGCATTGTGTGCACATGCGGAAAAGAAGTGCGGGGAAAAAATGGAACCATACATACGAGGTTGACAGTCTTAAAAGTCCTGGGATTACAACTTGATAATAAATTCAGTTGGTAGGAGCACACCACAGAACTGCAGAAACGCCTTAACAAATCTGTATTTGCAATTCGAGTGTTAGCAGACATAGGCAACATAAAAATGAAAAAGCTTGCATACTTTCATTCCATAATGTCATATGGGATAATATTTTGGGGTAAATCTTGAAGTCAAACAAAAGTTTTCAAGGTCCAAAAGCGTGTAATACGTATTATTTGTGGAGTAAATTCACGGACCTCCTGCAGAAACCTCTTCAAAGAACTGGGTATACTAACTACTGCCTCTCAGTATATTTACTTCTTAATAAAATTTGTCGTAAATAATATATTTCTTTTTCCAACAAACAACTCAGTTCATACATACAATACCAGGAACAAAAATGATCTGCACAAGGACTTAAAAGCACTTACTTTAGTTCAAAAAGGGGTCCACTACTCAGGAACACTCATCTTCAATAATTTGCCAGGAAACATAAAAAATTTAGTTAGAAATAAAGATCAGTTTAAAAGGAGCCTGAAAGACTTAACCTACTACTGGCCAACTCCTTCTACTCCATTGGCGAAATTTTTAATAGAAACAAATGATGTATTGTATTTATTCATACTATTAGTATTTTTATTTCAGCTTAAAAAAAATCGACATGTTCCACATCCACGAGGATCTCCTCAGCACAGATCTATGGAACGAAAAACTAATCTAATCTGGGTGAAGCCGTGGGTTTTACGACGACACGATAAAAGCATTCAACAAAACTTGTTACGTGAGCTTACAGTGGAAGACGTCAAGTTGTACATCAATTACTTAAGAATGGATGAGCATACATTTCTGTATGTGCTCAATGAAGTTTAGCCTCAGATCACAAAGCACAATTTTCACTTAAGAACTGCTACATCTTCAGAAGACAGGTTCACTATAACACTCCGATTCCTTGCTACAGGAGAGGGTTATGTTAGGTTAGGCCGGTATTACACTATCAAATTTCTTTGTCAAAGATTTGATCAAAGATGTGATCCAATATTCCGTCCAATATATTTGACAAAGATCTTTGACGTAGCGCTACAAGGGGTATTGCACTGTCATCAAATTTTTCGTCAAAGTTCAAGATGGCTGACAACAACTTGTTATTAACCGCAGCAGTTCTACATACTCCAATTGCATTGTGTGCACATGCGGAAAAGAAGTGGGGGAAAAAATGGAACCATACATACGAGGTTGATAGTCTTAAAAGTCCTGGGATTACAACATGATAATAAATTCAGTTGGGAGGAGCACACCACAGAACTGCAGAAACGCCTTAACAAATCTCTATTTGCAATTCGAGTGTTAGCAGACATAGGCAACATAAAAATGAAAAAGCTTGCATACTTTCATTCCATAATGTCATAGGGGATAATATTTTGGGGTAAATCTTGAAGTCAAACAAAAGTTTTCAAGGTCCAAAAGCGTGTAATACGTATTATTTGTGGAGTAAATTCATGGACCTCCTGCAGAAACCTCTTCAAAGAACTGGATATACTAACTACTGCCTCTCAGTATATTTACTTATTAATAAAATTTGTCGTAAATAATATATCTCTTTTTCCAACAAACAACTCAGTTCATACATACAATACCAGGAACAAAAATGATCTGCACAAGGACTTAAAAGCACTTACTTTAGTTCAAAAAGGGGTCCACTACTCAGGAACACTCATCTTCAATAATTTGCCAGGAAACATAAAAAATTTAGTTAGAAATAAAGATCAGTTTATCAGTTTAAAAGGAGCCTGAAAGACTTACTACTGGCCAACTCCTCCTACTCCATTGGCGAAATTTTTAATAGAAACAAATGATGTATTGTATTTATTCATACTATTAGTATTTTTATTTCAGCTTAAAAAAAATCGACATGTTCGACATCCACGAGGATCTCCTCAGCACGGATCTATGGAACGAAAAACTAATCTAATCTGGGTGAAGCCGTGGGTTTTACGACGACACGATAAAAGCATTCAACAAAACTTGTTACGTGAGCATACAGTGGAAGACGTCAAGTCGTACATCAATTACTTAAGAATGGATGAGCATACATTTCTGTATGTGCTCAATGAAGTGTATCCTCATATCACAAAGCACAATTTTCACTTAAGAACTGCTACATCTTCAGAAGACAGGCTCACTATAACACTCCGATTCCTTGCTACAGGAGAGGGTTATGTTAGGTTAGGTCTCCAATCTTCTTAATCTATTTTTGTATTCAGGGTGCCTCACGTTGTAAAGTGCCTCATCAGCTTCAGACATCCCTATTAATTCTGTAGTTGTCGGCACACACCAATTGTATTTACCGGCAATGGTTATAAAAACACTACAGACGACAGAACGCTGCAGCGATGCTAGCGCTCCGCATGGTAACATATCGCATTGCAGTGAACAGAAGACAAGCGATTTCTTTGATCAAATATACGGCCTCGGCCTAGATTTGATCAAATATTGGACGACATTTGTCAAAGATCCCTATTACACTATCAAAAATCTTTGACAAAGATATTGGACAAAGATATTGGACAAAGAAATTTGATAGTGTAATACAGGCCTTAGGTTAGGTCAGGTTAGGTCTCCAATCTTCTTAATCTATTTTTGTATTCAGGGTGCCTCACGTTGTAAAGCGCCTCATCAGCTTCAGACATCTCTATTAATTCTGTAGTTGTCGGCACACACCAATTGTATTTACCGGCAATGGTTATAAAAACACTACAGACGACAGAACGCTGCAGCGATGCTAGCGCTCCGCGTGGTAACATATCGCATTGCAGTGAACAGAAGACAAGCGATTTCTTTGATCAAATATACGGCCTCGGCCTAGATTTGATCAAATATTGGACGACATTTGTCAAAGATCCCTATTACACTATCAAATATCTTTGACAAAGATATTGGACAAAGATATTGGACAAAGAAATTTGATAGTGTAATACCGGCCTAACCAACAATGTAATGTACAAGGTCAACCAAGCTTTAATGTTTCGCCGCCTGCATGTATAGCGTCGGCTCCAATAAACAGTAACGCACAGCAACAAGGAAATCAGTACGTACAGAAAACACAGTATTTCAATTCCTATCGCAATGCACCGTATAGAAATGACTATCATGACAGACGTAAATGTAATGAGCACAATTTTCAGCGTACGTTTAATAACAGTCGGTCTTACCAGCAGCAAAATCATCCGCAACAACATATTATCATGAATGAACCAGACAGTAGATGTCATCCCGAACGTAATACGTCAGGAAGAAATAACAGAACAGTTCAAATAGTGGAAATGCCACAGCATCCTCCCGAAAATAATAGCACGTCAGATAGAATTTGACTAGGTACAGTACAAGTTGCATCTTCCAGTAACGCAAGCAATACTTTTGACACACAGAATCTTGTTCACGAAAATGTTATTACTTTTGACGACATCCGAGACACTCTTTTGCAGGAAAGTCCAGTTATTCAAAAAACCATTTCACACCCTGTCATCGAAGTAAAAATTGGATCATCCAAAATCGATTCTGGATCTCCTATGTCAGTCATAAATGAGGAAACTTTCAACGAATGTAACAAAGAGAATACCTATCCTACGTTACCATTAGGCAAAACTAAAGTAAAAGGAGCAGTATCTGGTAAAGGAGTAGATGTAAAATTACAGACACTTTTATCATTTTGTATTGCGGATCATACATTTCACTCAAATTTTTGGATTGTTCCCTTATTGACGACAGACGTTATTTTAGGTACGAATTTTCTGGTACAACACGACGCAATTATTGACTTTCAAAACTCCTATTTAATGTTAAAGGATGAAAATGTACAACTGGCTTTAGAATTTCAGCACTCTTTATCTGCAGAAGAACAAACAATTAATCGTACAGAGGTCATTTCCGCATCACGTAACATAGACTGTCATTCCACATTGTTAACAGATACGTACGTACACAACTATAATACTCCAGACGAAGCCGACTATGACGTTATACAGATGATTTCTGATAAAGTTAAACAGAGCAGTGCAAATACAGACGACGAACGCATGCAACTACGCAAAATTCTTTTACAGCAAGCTACAGTTTTTGACAACGTGCCTGGTACTATGTCCGATTTTATGTATGAATTTCAAGTTAAAAAGCACGACACATTTAAAGCCAAACATTATCCCATTCCGTATATTCACAGAGAACAAGTTAAGAAATAATTGCAAGCTATGCTTGACCAAGGAATTATTGAACCGGCAGTTAGTCCGTACATAAACCCGCTCCATATTGTTAAGAAAAAGGATGGTTCACTTCGCCTCGTACTTGATTCGCGTCACATCAATGACATTATTATTAATGAAACGGATCGCCCTCAAACACTAGAAGAACTTCTACAGAATTTTCATGGTACTGCTATTTATTCCACATTAGATTTGAAATCGGGATGTTGGCAAATTCAACTCCATCCGGACTGCAGAAAGTACACGGCTTTTCTCTGTTTTGGTAACTGTTATCAATTTCGTAAATTACCGTTCGGTTTAACTATTTCTTCAGCAGCATTTATTCGCGGTTTGAATACTATACTTCCGACAGAACTTAAAGACAGAATCACAACGTATGTAGACGACATTCTTATTGCAGAGGCTAACTGGTCTGAACACAATCTGATTCTTGAGCAACTGTTACGAACTTTTCGTGCACAAGGAGTCACAGTTAATCTCAGTAAATCGCACTTTGGCAAAACTTCTATAAAATTTCTTGGACATGTAATTTCAGCAGAAGGCATTGCGCCTGACCCGGAAAAACTTCAAGGTTTACGTGACATTACTGTTCCTACGACGAAGAAACAACTACGCAGCTTTTTGGGTTTAATTAACTTTTTTCGTAAATTTATTCATTACTCTGCTTTAGATTATTATTATTATGTCAATTGACAGGTAAAAACACTATTTGGTCCTGGGATAGCCAAGCACATTCTGAATTTGTGAACCTGAAAGAAGCTTTGTTGAATGCACCACTTTTATCACATCCAGATCTTACTAGAAATTTTTCCATTGCCACCGACAGTTCTAACACCGCTTTAGGCGTACACATTTTTCAGGAAATTGAAGAAAATGGTTGTACAGTAATTAAAAACATAGCCTTTGCGAGTCGCATTCTGTCACCTGCTGAACGCAATTATTCTGTTACACAACTTGAAACATTATATGTTGTATGGGCATTTACGAGATTTCGGCATTTTCTTTATGGAAGACATACGACCGTTTACACAGATCATAGAGCTATACAGTTTTTACTTTCCGCTAAATTTACACACGATAGATTAAGCAGATGGAAACTTCATTTACAGGAATTTAATTTTACAATTGTTCACATTCCCGGTACACAAAATATTGTAGCAGACGCACTATCCCGTTCTCTCAGCAACAATCAGCAGGACATCGCAACCAACTTCTGCAAAGCAAATTTCAGCGTCATGTACATTCAACAAGTTGCATTTGAAAATTTCATTTCGTTGTCATTACGAGACATAGCACAAGAGCAGAGTAAAGACAACGTGTGGAAAGAAATTAAACACCTTTGGCAAGATAGGAATAACGTTACCATTAGAAACCATTACACTGTACGCAATAACATTGTTTCGCCGCTCTCACCCTGACAGCAAGTTTTTCTTTACAGGTGATGATAATAATGGAGTTACGGTGATATGAATAATGAAGTTTTTGTTTACAGGTGTTGATAGTGATAAACTTTATATGGCCAATAAACACACCACTTTTAAGTTTTTCTTTGCAGATGAGGATAATGTTGAAGTTTATGTATTTATGCTATGTAGTTATTTAAGTATTTGTTGCAGTTCGTCTTGACAGTATGTCTTATGTCGCATGGTATGATGACTGAAGGTTTTGGAAAGGACAGCTAGAGAACATATATATTTAATACACATTTCATTACCTGTTAATTCGAAGTTCACTACTTTTCAGCAAAATATGCGTTTCTTCTTTCAGCTTAATAGTCCATTTTGTATTTTTTTCCAGGAGAAGCTATTCATGAAGTTAATGTGCTATAAGCAGTTGGTCATTAAACCTGTTCCAGTACTTGCATTTTTTTTATCCATTTGTGTGTGTCATTCATGAATGTGATCACAATACTCTATTTGTTTCATAACATTGCTACAGCTGACTCATGACGAATGACGTTACCTATCCTCATTTGCAGCAATAAGTCAAAAGCAAATATTGTTATGCCCCAGCAATTAATTATCGATCCCAACGTAATGCATTGCTAACACAAAAAAAAAAAAATGTTTTACCAGTCCCAAATAACGCTACCAGTTTAAGAGAGTTATGAGTAATACTGAATGATGTTTTCTAACCACAGACTTGAGTAATAGTTACAGTATGTTACATTTTAAATATGTCGTATGTCACTTGAATGATGAAAAATGTTTTGTAATATTCAATACTTGGTGGCCGATGAATGCCACTGTTTCTTATATTTTAAATTTATATTATGTCACTTACATGCTATGTATATGAATACCAGTAGCTTGATGCTACACTCATTTGCTCCTCTTTTGACTGATGACTTCTGATGATTTGTAACTGGCCAATGAGTGCCAATAATTATTTTTAAATATATCATATGTCACTTGAATGATGAAAAATGTTTTGTAATATTCAATACTTGCTGGCCAATGAATGCCACTGTTTCTTATACACTCCTGGAAATTGAAATAAGAACACCGTGAATTCATTGTCCCAGGAAGGGGAAACTTTATTGACACATTCCTGGGGTCAGATACATCACATGATCACACTGACAGAACCACAGGCACATAGACACAGGCAACAGAGCATGCACAATGTCGGCACTAGTACAGTGTATATCCACCTTTCGCAGCAATGCAGGCTGCTATTCTCCCATGGAGACGATCGTAGAGATGCTGGATGTAGTCCTGTGGAACGGCTTGCCATGCCATTTCCACCTGGCGCCTCAGTTGGACCAGCGTTCGTGCTGGACGTGCAGACCGCGTGAGACGACGCTTCATCCAGTCCCAAACATGCTCAATGGGGGACAGATCCGGAGATCTTGCTGGCCAGGGTAGTTGACTTACACATTCTAGAGCACGTTGGGTGGCACGGGATACATGCGGACGTGCATTGTCCTGTTGGAACAGCAAGTTCCCTTGCCGGTCTAGGAATGGTAGAACGATGGGTTCGATGACGGTTTGGCTGCATCGTGCACTATTCAGTGTCCCCTCGACGATCACCAGTGGTGTACGGCCAGTGTAGGAGATCGCTCCCCACACCATGATGCCGGGTGTTGGCCCAGTGTGCCTCGGTCGTATGCAGTCCTGATTGTGGCGCTCACCTGCACGGCGCCAAACACGCATACGACCATCATTGGCACCAAGGCAGAAGCGACTCTCATCGCTGAAGACGACACGTCTCCATGCGTCCCTCCATTCACGCCTGTCGCGACACCACTGGAGGCGGGCTGCACGATGTTGGGGCGTGAGCGGAAGACGGCCTAACGGTGTGCGGGACCGTAGCCCAGCTTCATGGAGACGGTTGCGAATGGTCCTCGCCGGTACCCCAGGAGCAACAGTGTCCCTAATTTGCTGGGAAGTGGCGGTGCGGTCCCCTACGGCACTGCGTAGGATCCTACGGTCTTGGCGTGCATCCGTGCGTCGCTGCGGTCCGGTCCCAGGTCGACGGGCACGTGTACCTTCCGCCGACCACTGGCGACAACATCGATGTACTGTGGAGACCTCACGCCCCACGTGTTGAGCAATTCGGCGGTACGTCCACCCGGCCTCCCGCATGCCCACTATACGCCCTCGCTCAAAGTCCGTCAACTGCACATACGGTTCACGTCCACGCTGTCGCGGCATGCTACCAGTGTTAAAGACTGCGATGGAGCTCCGTATGCCACGGCAAACTGGCTGACACTGACGGCGGCGGTGCACAAATGCTGCGCAGCTAGCGCCATTCGACGGCCAACACCGCGGTTCCTGGTGTGTCCGCTGTGCCGTGCGTGTGATCATTGCTTGTACAGCCCTCTCGCAGTGTCCGGAGCAAGTATGGTGGGTCTGACACACCGGTGTCAATGTGTTCTTTTTTCCATTTCCAGTAGTGTATTTTAAATTTATATTATGTCACTTACATGCTATATATATATGAATACCAGTAGCTTGATGCTACACTCATTAGCTCCTGTTTTGAATGATGACTTCTGATGGTTTGTAACTGGTCAATGAGTGCCAATGTTCTTCGTAATCAGATGACTTATGAACATTATTCTGTAATAGTTCGTACATGGTACAGAAATGTTCAGTAACTGGGCGATGAGTGCACCAATTACTCAAATCAGTTGATAGACTAGTGTAATTCTTAATAATGACTGGCATAAGACTTAATGTCCTTGACCTTCTGACCTAATTACCAGATATTACTGCAATATCCGTTTGTCCTGTCTATCCTCATGATCATTGGAGCACTATATTTGGTTTTTCCACTAATTCTACGTTGGTGTACCTTACAAGAACGTGGTGTTGACACGACATGCCGTCCACCACCTTGAGCGATGGAGATGTTATTATGGTCCCACTGTTTGGTGTACCTAATGTACTACCAAAATGATAACATGGAATATTAATACGACATTTCACTGTCTTTGTTACACTGATTAATACTTCAGGGAAAAGAACTTCAGATTGTCTCACTTGGTGTTGTGCTACTGTAGAAAGATATGGACTTTTAGTGGAGCTGCATGCAACCTAATGTGCTACAACCATGATGCAATCCTTCCCTTTCCTATCCTAGTTCTTGTAAAATAGTAAAAAAACTACAGTGCGTGTGCACTTTGTCATTTGTTAATATGATTTGTACTCATTGCGTATACATTTCGTGATTTCCTGATCTGTTCTGTACTACAGTGCGTGTGCGCTTTTGTCATTTGTTAATATGTTTTGTACTCATTGCGTATACATTTTGTCATTGCTTGATATGTTCTGTACTCAGCGCATGTGCACTATATTTTATTTCATGTTCTGCACTTATATATATGTATATGTTCTGTGATTGTAAACTTAGTTAATTAAGAAAAATTTGTTGCTCATGGCAAGACCAATTGACTCACCATCGCTGCCAAATTTTTGCCCCCCCCCCCCCCCCCCCCCCAGTGGAGGGTTATGTAAGAGGTATGCGCTGCCTGCAATAGGCAAGACATAGGAGAGTCTCTGACCAGTATGTTGTTAGTAGTCGCTTCTCTGCAGTTGCCTGCGGTAGTCTGCGTGTGTCTGCGCGTGTCTGCAATCTGCTTTGGTCGGGATTCTGGAGGCTGAGTATTATTGTATAAGGTAAAGAAGCAGCCTCGCGCACATCTAGTAATGTATGTGAACTGTCATCCAATTTTTTTTAAAAATGCCCTAATAATAATTTTTATAATATAAAGTAATTTTTTAAAAAAAAAACATTCATTTCAATTTAAAGAATTTATCCAATGCATGATCATTCCTTTCACGAATCACAAATGTATAGGCCAGCATTTCACGGAGCTGTGCCGGAAATTTTTTAGGTAAGAGCAGATATATTCGCCGTTTTTATTGAGGTAAGAATGTTTGCTTTTTTATTCAGAATACAGGGCCGTGGCGAAGCGCTGCTGTCGTTCTAAAATTTACCAGGTTACTGAATTTTTTAATTTATTTATTTTGGGGTTTAGGAATTTTTCTGTTTCGAGCTTACATTCTATGAGAAAAGAATTTTGTGGGTACATTAAATGTGATTGCATTTCTGCACAGAGATTATAAATGGGAACCAATTTTGTTCAGAGGCTACATTAAATTAGAATCACATTCATTATTAATATTTAATTATTATTACGTGTGGGGAGGTTACAGCTGTCATGCCCTCCCAGAAAATAACGGTCATGTCTTCAGAAGTCACACATGGTCTGCCCCGTCCTGGTCTTTGGGATACAGTTTCAGTCTCCATAAATTGTCGCCAAGTGCGAGAAACAACAGAACGATTCACATTAAGCCATCGAGTCACATAAGTTTGTGACTGTTCTGCTTCCTTTCTTTATATGGCCCTCCACCGCAGGGAGTCTGTTAGGCGTCTTCTCTGTGCCATACTGCTCCGTCTGTGACTATGTACTCTACGATTGTGATTGTGAGGCTACCGGCAAACACTACTTCGTTTCATAGGTGCCCTGTCGTCACCGTTGGCAAGGTTGTCCGTTGGTCGGAATACCATCTGCCGTGCGGACATCTGGTTGACAGTTTGTATGATTGTATCGTGAATTAGATACAAGACGGGGAAACACTCGATGCTGCAAAATAATGGTAAGCGGAATGTTGTTGAGGAAAAAAAAACTTAGAAAAAAGTACACGAATAAGGAAGACAATTCTTTGCAACTGGAAACAGAGTTCACTTGAGAGAATTAAAAAAGAAGCTTGACATTCCTAAGCAAGCACACCAAAAACAGGTTGACTGGAAAGGAGCACATCAGTTCTTTTGTGACTCCTGGGAGAAGATTCGAGACTTCTGCTACGGACGTCTTCCTCAAAAATGTCCGTAGATGGTCTGATACCACACAAACTTGTCACTGCCGAAGTTGATATTAATCTGCAAGCTGAATAATTAAACTACAATATTCAGAATTAATGCCCATCCACTTTTTACTGTTGCAGATACATGGATGTAGCTAGCACACAGTTCAAAGGAAACTAAAAAGAGGAATAATGGAACCACTAACAGAATGATTGCAAGACACCATAAGATGAGAAATGATATCGACAAGTCAGTAAATCCTCTGTTGTTATTCATATACATACAACGACAGTTATAAAATTCCAAAAATTCAGACCGACGCCAGCTGGTACCAACTGAGTCGGCGTGGAAAACTTGATATCTGTTAGATACCACTCTGCTAGGAAACGTCGAACAGCTGGATAACATTGCCGACTCCAATTTAAAACAAGGGGAAACCTTATCAATCCAGCTCCGTTCACTGTACTACGGGAGGCAATGGCTGGGACCAAAAAGCAACGCGCCAAGTGTGCAGGAACAGCATGTAACTGCAACATCAGTAATGATTCGCAGCTCTAGGCCTGTCCTTCTACAGAGAAAAATCCAGGACCGACACGGGAGGGTGTGGACGACAAACAGTTTAGACAAGACGAGAATAGTAATCAAAAATTAATGGGTCTATTGCACAATCAATAACGAGGCACTGAACGGAATTAGGAGGAAAAGAAATTTATGGCACAATTTGAGTAAATGAAGGCACCGGTTGATAGGAAGCAGCCTAACGCAACAAGGAATCGTTAATTTCGTAATGCATGGAATTGATGGTCAGATAACACTTTCCTGCCGTGTAAAAAGTCATATTAAGTGTTCTGGCTTGAAAGAAATTAGTTATGTCCACCCTAGGAGTCAGGAATTGTTCTTCTTTAGATAACCTGCTATACATGAGTTGTAACTGCAAGCAGCTCCAAGTGGATGTAGGTTGCAGTAGTTACACAGAGATGAAGGGGCTTTTTCACAGGATAGAATAGCGTGTAGAGCTGCATCAGACTCGTCTTTTACTGAGAAAAACGTCGACCCTATGAATGCTAATTGCAAATTAATATTATCAACATTCCCAGAAGCATTCCTATTATGGGTATTTGCCTTGACGTTTCCGCATACATTTTGAACGGAACAGTTAACATGAAAACCGTCTTCTATCTCTCATCTAGATTTAAAATATGACCCGCCTACGTGAGACTTTTTTTTAAATTTTTATAGACACATTGTGCAATTCTTTGACAGTTGCCTACATTAGTTAACTATGTGCTGTGTTGTTCAAAGATAAGTGAAATGTCTTTTTTAGTATGTCTGGTATGTTTTGCTGACAGTAGGCACAGGACTTCCCACAAATTCTACAAAATCACTAGGATCGGAACTGTACCTTTTGTCTGTGGAACATACGAGAGCTTGGTACAGAAAAGGAATGCTTCTCAGCTCATATCAAACCCCACCCCCACCCCCACTCCCGTGATACCACCATTCCCCAATCCCCAACGAAAAGGAAAAGAGGCCTTCGGGAAAGTGGATTACTGTATGTTATACTTCGTACTTGATTGTTTTCGATGAACGTTCGAGTAGTCGACAAGTTTTTGTAATTGCCAGCTTAGTTTTTCTTTTTATGCCTTCTTTCAAATTCTCTGTTACAAATACGTTCCATGCGCTCACTTCGAAGTGACGGTTAGATAAAAGTTTTCTCCTGGATGTCAAGCTATATAAAACGTTCTGGTTTTAGAGAAATTAGTGATTTATAACCTTGGGTCAATAATAGTTCTTTCTCAGCTGGCGTGCTAGGCATGTGTGTGTTATAACTGCTTTGAAACTAAAGAACAGAGAAGTACGTTTCTTGAACTGCATCTTCACAGAAGACGCAAGTGGCCCGCATCTCGTGGTCGTGCGGTAGCGTTCTCGCTTCCCACGCCCGGGTTCCCGGGTTCGATTCCCGGCGGGGTCAGGGATTTTCTCTGCCTCGTGATGGCTGGGTGTTGTGTGCTGTCCTTAGGTTAGTTAGGTTTAAGTAGTTCTAAGTTCTAGGGGACTTATGACCACAGCAGTTGAGTCCCATAGTGCTCAGAGCCATTTGAACCATTTTGAAGACGCAAGTGTGTATGTTTCTTCATCTCCTTTCTGTCAGTGAAATTCATTATGACTTGTGAACGTATCGAGAGATGTTTTACGCGGGTGTTGCTTCAGTTAATGATTTCATGTGTTGTTGAATATATTTCTTACACGTTTAAATGTCGCTGGTAGCTTCAAATTAATTGTAAGTTGAGATGAACGTATTGTTTGCCCCTTTGCTTTCCACCAGATTAATAGATCTGACGTATAAGTAAACTTTTTTTATCTACTGGTATTGTTAATTTCGTTGGCACTTTGAACGACGTTTTGCATAATTATCAATATCACCAGTTGATTGTGTTATTTCTTAGTAAATCATTGTAATTTTCTTTTGTATTTAGCCGCCATAGGTTTTCCGTGGGGAATTGCGCTGATTACCGATATGTCTCGCACACTGACATGTTTTCCCAGTAAAACTACCGTGGTTTGCTTACTTCGTAGCTCTACGCCCGTGGCCGGCCGGGGTGGCCGAGCGGTTCTAGGCGCTACAGTCTGCAACCGCGCGACCGATACGGTCGCATATTCGAATCCTGCCTCGGGCATGGATGTGTGTGATGTCCTTAGGTTAGTTAGGTTTAAGTAGTTCTAAGTTCTAGGGGACTGATGACCTCAGAAGTTAAGTCCCATAGTGCTCAGAGCCATTTGAACCTTTACTACGCCCGTGCATCGCAGCAGAAATTACAGAAAGGCTTTTGTGTATCGTCTATTCTGTATCTGAATCGTTAAAAATGGAACCAAGATAAGGACACTTTGTCAATAAATTCGTTTTTATCAGCCAAGAAATCTAATATGAGTAAAACCTATCGAAACAAGCAAAACAATTTAGTTGAGTTTCTAATACACAAAGAGAAATCGATAAATCCGGACATCCTAGCAAAGTACACTACTGGCCATTAAAATTGCTACACCAAGAAGAAATGCAGATGATAAACGGGTATTCATTAGACAAATATTTTATACTAGAACTGATATGTTATTACATTTTCACACAATTTGGGTGCATAGATCCTGAGAAATCAGTACCCAGAACAACCACCTCTGGCCATAATAACGGCCTTGATACGTCTGGGCATTGAGTCAATCAGAGCTTGGATGGCGTGTACAGGTACAGCTGCCTATGCAGCTTCAACACGATACCACAATTCATCAAGAGTAGTGACTGGCGTATTGTGACGAGCCAGTTGCTCCGCCACCATTGACCAGACGTTTTCAATTGGTGAGAGATCTTGGAGAATGTGCTGGCAAGGGCAGCAGTCGAACATTTTGTGTATCCAGAAAGGCCCGTACAGGACCTGCAACATGCGTTCGTGCATTATCCTCCCGAAATGTAGAGTTTCGCAGGGATCTAATGAAGGGTAGCGCCACGGGTCGTAACACATCTGAAATGTAACGTCCACTGTTCAAAGTGCCGTCAATGCGAACAAGAGGCGACCTAGACGTTTAACCAATGGTACCCCATAACATCACGCCGTGTGATACGCCAGTATGGCGATGACGAATACACGCTTCCAATGTACGTCACGGCGATGTCACCAAACACGGATACGACCATCATGATGCTGTAAACAGAACCTGGATTCATCCGAGAAAATAACGTTCTACCATTCGTGCACCCAGTTTCGTCGTTGAGTACACCATCGTAGGCGCTCTTGTCTGTGATGCAGCGTCGACGGTAACCGCAGCCATGGCCTCCGAGCTGATAGTCCATGCTGCTGCAAACGTCGTCGAACTGTTCGTGCAGATGGTTGTTGTCTTGCAAACGTCCCTAACTGTTGACTCAGGGATCGAAACGTGGCTGTACCATCCATTACAGCCATGCGGATAAGATGCCTGTCATCTCGACTGCTAGTGATACGAGGCCGTTGGGATCCAGCACGCGTTCCGTATTACCCTCCTGAACCCACCGATTCCATATTCTGCTAACAGTCATTGGATCTCGACCAACGCGAGCAGCAATGTCGCGATACGATAAACCGCAATCGCAATAGACTACAATCCGACCTTTATCAAAGTCAGAAACATGATGGTACGCATTTCTCCTCCTTACACGAGGCATCACAACAACGTTTCACCAGGAAACGCGGGTCAACTGCTGTTTGTGTATGAGAAATCGGTTGGAAACTTTCCTCAGGTCAGCACGTTGTAGGTGTCGCCACCGGCGCCAACCTCGTGTGAATGCTCTGGAAAGCTAATCATTTTTATATCACAACATCTTCTCCCTGTCGGTTAAATTTCGCGTCTGTAGCACATCATCTTCGTGGTGTAGCAACTTTAATGGCCAGTGGTGTAAATTAAAGGTCTGTTAGTAAAAATTTATGTCACTGAGATAAAAAAGACCAACTGCTCCAGCTATTGGTTCTTACGAATGTAACAGCGCCATCCATTGGTATTTTGGTGTACTATGCCATGATGATCATGTCACTAAGGTAAACATCCGAACCACTAAGCTAAGCAGAATACTATCACTTTAAATTACGACGATCGTTAATTTATTTCCGTAATTTGAATTTGATGAAATAAAGAATGTTGCCACAAGCTACGCTCACGGTACCCATAAAAATCCGATGAAAATTCGTCTAGCAGTTTTGGAGATTAGCGTGTGCAAACTGACAGACATGACGGTTTTACAGTTTTATTATTGGTTTCGATGTACGAGGTAGAATAAGTAGATAACATTGACAGCAGAAGTGACTATAAAAGTAGCAACAGCAACGAGTATGTGACAAGAAAAAGGACTATAACAACAAATGCCTTTGCAACAACTGACAGTGCTGATTCATTGAAGTTGGACAATTGTTGGTAGCCCTTAGTGTGGGTCTAGTATGGTGTGAAGCGAACTGAACATTATGCTTGCGGAGGAAGGGAAGTGGCACTTTAAGGAGTTCATTCATTAGCCACAAGGTGGTCTACAGCGAGCTGCGGAGTTGCACTTTCAATTGAAAAGATCTAGTGAATGCTCAGTGTTTTGGTTCCCGTTTCAATCTACAAATGTGGGAAAGACCATTTTAATTGAAGGTACAATAATACGGGGTGTTCAAAAAGTCTCTCCGCAGTTCCGTATGATTGTTAGCCACGCGTGCCGTGTGAATGTTCGCCTGCCAACGACACTGCATATTTTTCAATCAAACAATAAACGTAACGCGATACTGCAGTGATATTATGTACCCATTCATAGGAGAACTTGTGTTAAGTGAAATACTGAACGGCTATTTTCACCAAGTGGTGCAACCGCGCATACAGCTCGCGTTTCACTGTCAGTGCTTGCTGATGTTTTTGGTGATCGAACAATTTCACAGGGACTTTGGCCTCCACGATCGCCTGGCCTAACAGCACCTGAATTTTTCTCCTGGTGTGCAACGAAAGCAACTGTCTATAAAAACCGTCCAAAATCCATCGATGAACTGAAAACAGCAATATCCACTTTCAGTGCTTCTGTTACAGAAGAAATGTTACAGCTTGTGTTTGAAAACATGATTAGACGAATGAATTGTGTATTCAACAACAGGGGGGACACTTTCAACATTTAATGTGAAAATTTGTAATAAAAAATGAATGTTCAGTAAATTAATAACTTGTATTTCACTGAGTTTCATTTGGGTATATTCAGTGCGTCATACGGTACGCGCGGCTAACGATCATACGCACTGCGGAGAGACTTTTTGAACACCTCGTATATCATAAAAAGTACACAGGCTGTGCTCTGAGGCGGACGGTATGGTTGAAAATGAACATATTTCATACTCCGTGATAACAGTGAAGACACCGTTATTGCTCCAAGACAACCGGTTTCAACAGTCTTACGATGCCATCATCTAATCTTATGGAACTTGTTACGAAATTGCCATGTTACATTACATGAAGTCAAAGCATGAAAGACACTCCCCACTTACACATGTCTTCGTAAAATCCAGTTGATAAAATGCACATAGTTGATAACATTCTTATATCGTCCATTATTTTTGGTGGCGAACATGATCTACAAGTTCTTCGCACAACACTACGCTGCCGGTGGAGTGTCACAAACTTATGAGGATCATGTATTCGCCAATAAAAAGCATCGACGATGTAGGTATGTTATCAGCTGTGTGCATTTTATCAACTTGTAGGGTGGCTGTAATTTCGCACCTTACAAGCACTCATCCACATGCTTTGCCCTGAACTACAACCACAATTAGGTATCATTTGGTAGGTTGTACATTGTATATATGAATATTTAAAGAAGACTGACATTGTCACGTACGACTTCGAAATAATTGTTAACGCTTATTGCATGAAAGGTGACGGATTGTCTTTATTCTCAGAACGGCGTAATGAATGATTGCCTACACTAGCAGAGGTTGGAACGCCAGTGGAGATGAAACGGCAAGCAGAACTCAAGATGTGGGTGGAAGGCTGGCACAGGTGTTGGTCCTGCTTAGAAACAGGAAGTAGCTAGACGGACGTCGTGGCACCTGAGCTCTGGAGCACAATAGGGTGACGGCTGGCTGCTATTGTAGCAGGACCGAAAGGATAACCGGAAACTCCGCAAATGTTGGACACAGTGAGAGGAACGAAGAAGTGGCACATCAGAAACCACGCAGGCTGGGTTATTTCCAAGAATTTTTACTCAGAAGCATACCATTGTACCAGTATAGGTTTTTCCTCGCTAACTTTCCGCGCTGGACGACAAAAGACTAGAATATCGTTGGTCGGCGTTCGGAAGAATCTGTAGAGGGGGACAGACGGATTTGCTATCTTTGATCTCAGGAGAGTTTATAGTTAGAACGGTTGGGCACTGTACTGTTGTGAACTTATACGCTTCTGCACTTCGCGTCCGAGTTGGAAGTCGTCGTTGAGTACGTAGCATTCAGTGTTAGAGAGCACTTCTTCTGCTTATACTTACATTGAGACGATATTTAAACTCCGTCCTTGTGACTGGGAGTTCGCGTTTCTCGTCTGTAGAACACAAAGAGGAGAAGACAGTTTTAGAATATGTCAGAGGATCGCCTTCTGCCGTCCTAAAGAGTTTATTTGTGGCTGGTATTCTTCCATAGTTATAGATGAGTACGAGAACCATCACTTCGACGCACCGGACGCAGTACATACGGTGACATCACGAATTTCTTCGGCTTATTAGGGCTATAAAGCTAAACAGCTGTGATCACGTTAGTTTATTTCCACTGACGTCCCACACCATCGTAGATCATCTTTGAAAGTAGTGTCTTCTAGTGTTTGGTACGTAGATAATGTGTCATTTCGCGTTGGTGATATTAGACCGTGCAGTCATAATGAGGGCAGAGTTGGGCAATTGATTAAATTTTAGTTAGGAAATATAGACAATTGTACTTAAAGGGCTGATTTTAGTTTATAATAAATATATATTGATCAACAAAGTTTATCATTTAGTGGTATTAGTTGCCTTCATCATTCATTTATGTTTAGATTGTAATTTACATGTAAAAAAGAGCATTAAGAGATCCTAAGATCTGCTTCAGGGGGTAGTCAGACAGGGCCAAATCATCATTTTAGCGTTTATTATTTTCCGTTGCGCACATTCATTTTTACACCCCCCTGGAGTAGCATCTTGGAAACTATGTGTATTTTGTCAACTGTGTACATTTTATCAACTGGATTTTTATCAAGACATGGGTATGTGGGGAGCGCCTGTCACGCTTTGACTTCACGTAATGTATCATGAGTGTATCATAACAAGTTTCATAAGATCAGACGACGGCACCCCCGACTGTTGAGACCGGTCATTTAGGAACAATAACGGTGTCTACATAATACTGTCTGCACTTTGATCGAGGGGTGCGGAGTGTGTTCACTTTCGGTATATGCCGTGTTGTAGAACAAGGTATTTCTGACAGATCGTCGAGTACCCATATTTGAAAATAACGAGGGCCGGCAGAAATGAGGCAGTATGGTGCCGATGCTTTGGTGAAGATTTAACGCTGTTTAACAAAACGTACATAATCAGTCGTTCCTGACCATTGTAAGACGTGTATATTTCTATTGTCTATTGTCAAACCACAATTTATGAAAGAGGTTTATATTTTATTAATAGGATTAAGTAGGAATAATTAATATTTGTCATGTTGGAAATAATTGTGGTAGCATGGAATGTCTGCACCAAAGTATTGTTGGCAAGAGAAACCGCACATTAATACACTCCTGGAAATGGAAAAAAGAACACATTGACACCGGTGTGTCAGACCCACCATACTTGCTCCGGACACTGCGAGAGGGCTGTACAAGCAATGATCACACGCACGGCACAGCGGACACACCAGGAACCGCGGTGTTGGCCGTCGAATGGCGCTAGCTGCGCAGCATTTGTGCACCGCCGCCGTCAGTGTCAGCCAGTTTGCCGTGGCATACGGAGCTCCATCGCAGTCTTTAACACTGGTAGCATGCCGCGACAGCGTGGACGTGAACCGTATGTGCAGTTGACGGACTTTGAGCGAGGGCGTATAGTGGGCATGCGGGAGGCCGGGTGGACGTACCGCCGAATTGCTCAACACGTGGAGCGTGAGGTCTCCACAGTACATCGATGTTGTCGCCAGTGGTCGGCGGAAGGTGCACGTGCCCGTCGACCTGGGACCGGACCGCAGCGACGCACGGATGCACGCCAAGACCGTAGGATCCTAGCAGTGCCGTAGGGGACCGCACCGCCACTTCCCAGCAAATTAGGGACACTGTTGCTCCTGGGGTATCGGCGAGGACCATTCGCGACCGTCTCCATGAAGCTGGGCTACGGTCCCGCACACCGTTAGGCCGTCTTCCGCTCACGCCCCAACATCGTGCAGCCCGCCTCCAGTGGTGTCGCGACAGGCGTGAATGGAGGGACGAATGGAGACGTGTCGTCTTCAGCGATGAGAGTCGCTTCTGCCTTGGTGCCAATGATGGTCGTATGCGTGTTTGGCGCCGTGCAGGTGAGCGCCACAATCAGGACTGCATACGACCGAGGCACACAGGGCCAACACCCGGCATCATGGTGTGGGGAGCGATCTCCTACACTGGCCGTACACCACTGGTGATCGTCGAGGGGACACTGAATAGTGCACGGTACATCCAAACCGTCATCGAACCCATCGTTCTACCATTCCTAGACCGGCAAGGAAACTTGCTGCTCCAACAGGCCAATGCACGTCCGCATGTATCCCGTGCCACCCAACGTGCTCTAGAAGGTGTAAGTCAACTACCCTGGCCAGCAAGATCTCCGGATCTGTCCCCCATTGAGCATGTTTGGGACTGGATGAAGCGTCGTCTCACGCGGTCTGCACGTCCAGCACGAACGCTGGTCCAACTGAGGCGCCAGGTGGAAATGGCATGGCAAGCCGTTCCACAGGACTACATCCAGCATCTCTACGATCGTCTCCATGGGAGAATAGCAGCCTGCATTGCTGCGAAAGGTGGATATACACTGTACTAGTGCCGACATTGTGCATGCTCTGTTGCCTGTGTCTATGTGCCTGTGGTTCTGTCAGTGTGATCATGTGATGTATCTGACCCCAGGAATGTGTCAATAAAGTTTCCCCTCCCTGGGACAATGAATTCACGGTGTTCTTATTTCAATTTCCAGGAGTGTATAATTTTAAAAAGGGCGGGAGAGACCGTGTATGGATACATTTTAAGAAAAGAGCGGGAAAGACCGCGCATTGATACATTTTGTAATGGTAGCAGGGATTGTCTGCAATAGAAAGCATTGTTGGCAGGAGAGACCGCACTTTAGCGTTCGTAGGAAGTCAGTAGTAAGTGAGAAGTGAAGCGAGTCGGTAGCAGTTCTGAAGCGAGAGGTTGAGAGGAGCGGTGTGCCTGCCAGCCACCGGCTATGATTTACAAGAGATTATAAACGGACGTACAGAGACATCAGCTAACTGTTGTAATAAGAGGAACTAATATTATTGAATTAATTTTTTGAGAAATTCAAGACTACTGAAGGTTTGTTTGCGCATTGCTAGTTGTAAGATTATTGTAAAAAGTAAGTCCCATTTGAACGTTTGTAAAATCATTTCATTCAGAATATAATTAACTTTTACCAGCAATATTGCATTTCTAACTATAATCCACCCCAAAAACCAAAACGTAAAACTTTGCAAAATTTTATTGTTGTCAAGAAAAAGTGTAACTATGAATTACGTAACTTCAGTCAAATTAATTAAAGAATAACGTTAGCTTTGGTAATAAATACAGCCACTTATTATGACAGCCCACCTGCAGTTAAGAATATAGTAAATCAGAGTAAGTATATTCATGTCGCAGTTCGATGTAGCAGTCAGATGGCGATCCAGTAACAGTAAAAAAAGTAAGGAACAGTTTTGGGTTATTGCAGATAACGACTGAGGGCCACGACGACGACACATTCTATGTTTCGTCGAAAGAATCAGAAAATCACTTTTAATAAATGGCTCTGAGTACTATGGGACTTAACTGCTGAGGTCATCAGTCCCCTAGAACTTAGAAGTACTTAAACCTAACTAACCTAAGGACATCACACACATCCATGCGCGAGGCAAGATTCGAACATGCGACCGTAGCGTTCGTGCGGTTCCAAACTGTAGCGAGTAGAACCGCTCGGCCATCACTTTTAATAAGCAGCAATTAAATTTGTATGCGAAGATTGAGAAAGAGAATAAATTTCAAAGGAAAGATTTCATTTGTTATTATTAAGCAAGAGATAGAAATCCTAAGGAAAGGTTACATAGGTTATTGTAAAAGGGAAGGTTATCGTTAACAAAAGAGGTATAAAGGAGACGGGAAGGTTTCACCATGAATATCACTAACTGTACAGTGCCCTGCGGAGTATGTACGTAGATGTGAATGTAGATGAGGGGGTTGGGAACTGTCGGCTCGGTAAGCACCTAGGTGTGCAGGAAGCACGTGGCCGTTGGCGGTAGCAGTGAGCAGGGCAGACGGCACGCTCTCTGGCTGTGCCGTGCCGTTGCAGTGCCACGCTGTGGCGTGAAGAGTAATGCGAGGCGGCGGCCGGCAGCAGATTAATCTGGCCGCCGCCTCCCTGGGGAGGCCGCGGCTTGCCCTCCCCCCCCCCCCCCCACCGCCCTGGCTCTGCTGCCGCCCCACCGCTGCTCCCGGACACCGCTGCTACTTCCGAGTTGGCAGCTCCACCTCGGCATTCCGGAGGAAGCACCGCAACAGCCGGCTTGTACACGCTGCTCTCTAAAGGCCGCTGGTCAGCCTCTGTAGCAGCGCTTTCAGCGCGTCACGTTAATAGCCGAAAAGGCCTGGGTTCTATTCCCGGCCGGGTCCGACATTTTCTCCGCTCGGGGACTGGGTGTTCTCCTGCCCTTACATTCATATCCTCATAACTGACATCAGGCTTCAGATGGCTGCATGGGCGCGACCGGAAACCCAATAAAATAAAAAAAAGGCCGCTCCAGACGAACGATCTTTACCCGCAAATGCCCGCACACAGCATGTCTGCGCAGGCAGAATGTAGTGTGATACAGAAAAAGTGTTAAAATACCAGGGAATATCTGGTACGGGACTAGAGAGAGCTGTACAGGGGGAAAAATGTATGGGAAGACAACTATTGGACTGCATACACAAACTAAGTGAAGAGGTTTTGCGTTGGTGTTATTCCGAAATGAAGAGAGTGGTTCTAGAGAAAAAATCGTGGCGCGCCGCATCAAAATAGTACACTGATCACTGATGCCCCTAACAGAAAAGCGGCGGGAAACTGGCAGTGTGGTTCAGGCAATTGCGGAAAACACGGATCTGTATAATAATGTATTTCGTCGGCGATCGCTTGGATATATAAACAAGTATTTTGCCTAAAACCGAAATGTGATTATCTTTTAGACACAGTATAGTATATCAATGTGACTATGTTCGACGTTAAGGTGCAATAACCACTCACAAACTGCAGTTGACATCACTAGCAACAGAGAGAATACAAAATATGATGCGGAGACGTGGATAACAGTGCAGTCGTCGTAGCAATGCTGAAATCAGGCAATTTATCTGACGTCCAAAAGGGCATGATCTTTCGGTTTCGAACCAAGCGTGGAATCATTTCCTAAACAACTGAAATTGTTAACTGTTTGCGTATCATTCGTGAGAAGTTTCATCAGAATTCGTGACCGACAGTTGAGGTCTGCCTCCCCTCCCCTCCCCGACGTCAGAGCATTTACTGGTTCAAATGGCTCTGAGCACTACTGGACTTAACATCTGAGGTCATCAGTCCCCTGGAACTTAGAACTACTCAAACCTAACTAACCTAAGGACAAACTGCCTATTGGCTTCTGTCTCGGGTTCTTCGGCCGACGTTCATCTAATGATTTTTCTGACGTTTCGCCAGCACGAGTGGCTGGCATTGTCAAAGCTTCACCCTCCATTGCCGGTGGTGAACTGGAGCCGAGCTCGCGGGCGCAGACTATATGTACCTGGCGCGCCAACGTCCGAGGGCTTCTCCGCGGTCATTTCCGGTGCGGTTCTCCTCTTGCTACCTGCGACGGTCGTTCGCTGCAGTACGGGAAGCCAGGATCCGTTGACCTTAAGGCTTTCCTCTTTCTTGTTCAAACTGTTCGCGTGTTTTTGTATTTCTACAGCTTCTCTGAACAAGCGCGTGTGATAGTGGTTCTCTACAGCCAGAACTTCCGTGTCGGCGAATTTTATTACGTGGTCGGTCTCATTCAGTGCGTGTTCTGCCACGGCCGATTTCTCCACCTGCCCCAACCTGCAATGTCGCTTATGCTCCTTGATCCTGGTGTTAATGGATCGTCCAGTCATCCCGACATAAACTTTTCCGCATGTGCATGGTATGCGGTATATTCCCGACATTGAAAGTGGGTCTCTTTTCTCCTTCGCCGATCTAAGACACTCTTTGATCTTCCTTGTCGGTTTGAAGATCGTCTTTACGCCATGTTTGCGCAATATACGGCCGATTCTATCCGTCACTCTGGGAATGTATGGCAGAAAGGCCGTACCCGACATTTCTTTTTCCGGTTCCTTACTTCGCCGAGTGTTTGGCTCAGTTACACCTCTAATATAATTTGTGGAGTACCCATTGCTCCTCAGGACTTTTTCCAGGTGTTGTATTTCTCGTTTGAGGTGTTGCGGCTCACATATTCGTCCTGCTCTCGTTACGAGCGTACTAATCATGCCCCTTTTCTGGCTCGGGTGGTGGTTTGACAGTTTGTGCAGGTATCGGTCCGTGTGAGTCGGTTTTCGATACACGCTGTGTCCCAGGTTTTCGCCGTCCCTTGTGACCAGCACATCTAGAAATGGCAGTTTCTTGTCCTTTTCTACTTCCATGGTAAATGTTATGTTGGCATGGAGGCTGTTCAAGTGTCTTAGGAAGTCACCGAGCTGTTCTTCACCATGGCTCCACACCACGAAAGTATCATCGACGTACCTGTACCACACCTTAGGTTTGCAAGTGGCCGAGTCCAGTGCCTGTGCTTCGAATTGTTCCATGAAGAAGTTGGCCACCACTGGACTGAGAGGACTACCCATGGCGACGCCTTCCAGCTGTTCGTAGAAGTCGCCATTCCACGTGAAATAGCTCGTGGTGAGACATGCATGGAAGAGCTTTCTGATGTCTAGCGGGAAAATGGAACCGATGTGCTCCAGAGCGTCACTGAGTGGCACTTTCGTAAATAACGAAACAACATCAAAGCTGACCAGGATGTCGTTTGGTGCAAGTTTCAGTTTCTTCAGCTTCTCAATGAAATGTCCTGAGTCCTTAATGTATGTGTCGGTCTTCCCCACGTGTGGTTGGAGCAGAGAGGCCAAGTGTTTTGCCAGATTATATGTCGGTGATCCAGGAGCGCTAACGATCGGTCTCAGTGGAACGTTGTTCTTATGGATCTTGGGTAATCCATACAGCCGAGGTGGTAGGGCTTCTGTGTTGCGCAGGTTTCTCTGTATGTCCGCCGGCAGAGAAGACGCCCCACACGTGGGGAAGACCGACACATACATTAAGGACTCAGGACATTTCATTGAGAAGCTGAAGAAACTGAAACTTGCACCAAACGACATCCTGGTCAGCTTTGATGTTGTTTCGTTATTTACGAAAGTGCCACTCAGTGACGCTCTGGAGCACATCGGTTCCATTTTCCCGCTAGACATCAGAAAGCTCTTCCATGCATGTCTCACCACGAGCTATTTCACGTGGAATGGCGACTTCTACGAACAGCTGGAAGGCGTCGCCATGGGTAGTCCTCTCAGTCCAGTGGTGGCCAACTTCTTCATGGAACAATTCGAAGCACAGGCACTGGACTCGGCCACTTGCAAACCTAAGGTGTGGTACAGGTACGTCGATGATACTTTCGTGGTGTGGAGCCATGGTGAAGAACAGCTCGGTGACTTCCTAAGACACTTGAACAGCCTCCATGCCAACATAACATTTACCATGGAAGTAGAAAAGGACAAGAAACTGCCATTTCTAGATGTGCTGGTCACAAGGGACGGCGAAAACCTGGGACACAGCGTGTATCGAAAACCGACTCACACGGACCGATACCTGCACAAACTGTCAAACCACCACCCGAGCCAGAAAAGGGGCATGATTAGTACGCTCGTAACGAGAGCAGGACGAATATGTGAGCCGCAACACCTCAAACGAGAAATACAACACCTGGAAAAAGTCCTGAGGAGCAATGGGTACTCCACAAATTATATTAGAGGTGTAACTGAGCCAAACACTCGGCGAAGTAAGGAACCGGAAAAAGAAATGTCGGGTACGGCCTTTCTGCCATACATTCCCAGAGTGACGGATAGAATCGGCCGTATATTGCGCAAACATGGCGTAAAGACGATCTTCAAACCGACAAGGAAGATCAAAGAGTGTCTTAGATCGGCGAAGGAGAAAAGAGACCCACTTTCAATGTCGGGAATATACCGCATACCATGCACATGCGGAAAAGTTTATGTCGGGATGACTGGACGATCCATTAACACCAGGATCAAGGAGCATAAGCGACATTGCAGGTTGGGGCAGGTGGAGAAATCGGCCGTGGCAGAACACGCACTGAATGAGACCGACCACGTAATAAAATTCGCCGACACGGAAGTTCTGGCTGTAGAGAACCACTATCACACGCGCTTGTTCAGAGAAGCTGTAGAAATACAAAAACACGCGAACAGTTTGAACAAGAAAGAGGAAAGCCTTAAGGTCAACGGATCCTGGCTTCCCGTACTGCAGCGAACGACCGTCGCAGGTAGCAAGAGGAGAACCGCACCGGAAATGACCGCGGAGAAGCCCTCGGACGTTGGCGCGCCAGGTACATATAGTCTGCGCCCGCGAGCTCGGCTCCAGTTCACCACCGGCAATGGAGGGTGAAGCTTTGACAATGCCAGCCACTCGTGCTGGCGAAACGTCAGAAAAATCATTAGATGAACGTCGGCCGAAGAACCCGAGACAGAAGCCAATAGGCAGTTTGTCAACAAGTGGCCACGAAAGCCTCAACAATTTTGTATTACGCCTCTACGGGGAGGAGATTTGCAGATTGTACCGACGCCTTGACCAACGACGGAAGAAGAAAGCGCGACTGATGTCCTCTCTCGCCTTTCTCTCACGGTGCCGAGATGAATGTGCTACACCGAAGTTCTTGAGAAGCAAGCGCCTATTCACCACCGCCCAAGCACATCGTATCTACGACAGAATGGAACGAGCTTTTCTTCGTGAGCGAATACATACAACACGGAGAGACTTGGCAAGAACGGATCAGGAACTTCTGGACATTTTCTATCAACTAAGTAGCAGAATGCATCGAGACGACTGGGACAAGATCGACAGCATCTCTCACAGGAGCATGCAGAACGAACTCGAGCGCTGCACCGAGCGACAGAAGAAAAAGTTTGAAAGATGCCGGAAGCAGACCGACAAGGCGACTCCCGACATGTCACACACAGTGGTCAACCTCACTGAACGACAATTGACCGAAGCGGAAGTGTCTGTTCTTCAAAAAGGAGGGAATTTCGCTATCATCCCGAGAACCATACCTATGGAGGACATCATTGCCAACACCGAAGCAGCCATTCGTGCCCTTCCTTGTGAAAGGGCAGAGGAAATACGCACGGAAACAGCCAGGATACTGCGCCGAGCAAAACCGCCAGCTTGCAACCTGAAGAAAGAAGAGGTACAAGCCATTAAGAATCTCAACGCCGACAAGAGTATATTGGTACTGCCTGCCGATAAGGGGAATGCGACCGTCGTAATGAAGACCGAAGATTATGAGCAAAAGATCCGAGACCTATTAGATCCGACGACGTACCGAAAACTAAGCGCAGATCCGACGCAACGTATCACACGGAATACGAATCGATTGATCAAGGCGTCTTCTCTGCCGGCGGACATACAGAGAAACCTGCGCAACACAGAAGCCCTACCACCTCGGCTGTATGGATTACCCAAGATCCATAAGAACAACGTTCCACTGAGACCGATCGTTAGCGCTCCTGGATCACCGACATATAATCTGGCAAAACACTTGGCCTCTCTGCTCCAACCACACGTGGGGAAGACCGACACATACATTAAGGACTCAGGACATTTCATTGAGAAGCTGAAGAAACTGAAACTTGCACCAAACGACATCCTGGTCAGCTTTGATGTTGTTTCGTTATTTACGAAAGTGCCACTCAGTGACGCTCTGGAGCACATCGGTTCCATTTTCCCGCTAGACATCAGAAAGCTCTTCCATGCATGTCTCACCACGAGCTATTTCACGTGGAATGGCGACTTCTACGAACAGCTGGAAGGCGTCGCCATGGGTAGTCCTCTCAGTCCAGTGGTGGCCAACTTCTTCATGGAACAATTCGAAGCACAGGCACTGGACTCGGCCACTTGCAAACCTAAGGTGTGGTACAGGTACGTCGATGATACTTTCGTGGTGTGGAGCCATGGTGAAGAACAGCTCGGTGACTTCCTAAGACACTTGAACAGCCTCCATGCCAACATAACATTTACCATGGAAGTAGAAAAGGACAAGAAACTGCCATTTCTAGATGTGCTGGTCACAAGGGACGGCGAAAACCTGGGACACAGCGTGTATCGAAAACCGACTCACACGGACCGATACCTGCACAAACTGTCAAACCACCACCCGAGCCAGAAAAGGGGCATGATTAGTACGCTCGTAACGAGAGCAGGACGAATATGTGAGCCGCAACACCTCAAACGAGAATTACAACACCTGGAAAAAGTCCTGAGGAGCAATGGGTACTCCACAAATTATATTAGAGGTGTAACTGAGCCAAACACTCGGCGAAGTAAGGAACCGGAAAAAGAAATGTCGGGTACGGCCTTTCTGCCATACATTCCCAGAGTGACGGATAGAATCGGCCGTATATTGCGCAAACATGGCGTAAAGACGATCTTCAAACCGACAAGGAAGATCAAAGAGTGTCTTAGATCGGCGAAGGAGAAAAGAGACCCACTTTCAATGTCGGGAATATACCGCATACCATGCACATGCGGAAAAGTTTATGTCGGGATGACTGGACGATCCATTAACACCAGGATCAAGGAGCATAAGCGACATTGCAGGTTGGGGCAGGTGGAGAAATCGGCCGTGGCAGAACACGCACTGAATGAGACCGACCACGTAATAAAATTCGCCGACACGGAAGTTCTGGCTGTAGAGAACCACTATCACACGCGCTTGTTCAGAGAAGCTGTAGAAATACAAAAACACGCGAACAGTTTGAACAAGAAAGAGGAAAGCCTTAAGGTCAACGGATCCTGGCTTCCCGTACTGCAGCGAACGACCGTCGCAGGTAGCAAGAGGAGAACCGCACCGGAAATGACCGCGGAGAAGCCCTCGGACGTTGGCGCGCCAGGTACATATAGTCTGCGCCCGCGAGCTCGGCTCCAGTTCACCACCGGCAATGGAGGGTGAAGCTTTGACAATGCCAGCCACTCGTGCTGGCGAAACGTCAGAAAAATCATTAGATGAACGTCGGCCGAAGAACCCGAGACAGAAGCCAATAGGCAGTTTGTCAACAAGTGGCCACGAAAGCCTCAACAATTTTGTAACCTAAGGACATCACACACATCCATGCCCGAGGCAGGATTCAAACCTGTGACTGTAGCGGTCGCTCGGTTCCAGACTGAAGCACCTAGAACCGCTCGGCCCCAACGGCTAGCAGAGCATTTACTGTCGTGCTATTCTTAGAACATATAGTTATCTGTTTCTGCGGGTAACGCAAGTGAACTGTGCTGTAACTGATTTGTACGTCACAAGCTCTTGTATCACTAAGTTCAAACACATGGCACAAAATCGCACAGTAAAAGCCAATCACGGATAATGAAATATATATAATTAAAAACAGTCTTGATCGCAAATTTCTTTTAATTGGTGAGACCGGTTTCAATCCTTAAGGATCATCATCAGACTGCAGAATGGCAAGTGGACTTCCATGGAGCAAGCTGCGCCAACCCACGACGCTAAACTGACAGGATTGAAACCGGTCACATCAAATAAAGGAATTTGCGATCAAGACTGTTTTAATTATATATATTTAATTATATTGTATAAGATCGTTGATAATGTTTTAAAAATTTTATCCAATACCGGATGGCTGCATGAGAGAACTTCAACAACTGCGCTATTTGGGGATTAGTTGACGATCCATAGTTGTTGTCATCACAGTATTTAGTCGTATGAAGCTCGCTTTGAAATGCGTCAGTCATACTTATTGATGACGTTATGAGGGGTAGAATTCTAGTGCAACTGGAGGCTGTTCAAATACAGCAGGCCGAAACACGGGCCCTCTGTGAGCCAAAAAGTGTGATTTCAAGATTATGGCAACGATTCCGGCAGGCAGAAAACGTGTCCAGGGGCTACAGTACGGGACGTCCACAGTGTACAACACCACAAGAAGACCGATATCTCACCTTCAGTACCCGCAGACGGCCACGGAATACTGCAGGTAGCCTTGCTCGGGACCTTACCGCAGCCACTGGAACAGTTGTCTCCAGACACACAGTCTACAGACGACTGAACAGAAATGGTTTATTCGCCCGGAGACCTGCAAGGTGCATTCCACTGACCCCTAGTTACAGGAGAGCCCGTAAAGCCTGGTGTCAAAACACAGTACATGGTCATTGGAACAGTGGTCCCTGGCTATATTCAAGGACGAGTCCAGGTATAGTCTGAACAGTTGTTCTCGCCGGGTTTTCATCTGGCGTAAACGAGATACCAATTCCTTAATGTCCTTGAAAGGGACCTGTATGGAAGTCGTGGTTTGATGGTGTGAGGTGGAATTATGATTGGTGCACGTACACCACTGTATGTCTTTGACAGAGGATCTGTAACATGTCAGGTGTATTGGGACGTCATTTTGCACGTCCGCCTTTTCAGGGGTGCTGTGGGTCCCACCTTCCTCCTAACGGATGATAACGCACGGCCCCACCGAGATGCCATCGTGAAGGTGCAGCTTGAAACAGAAGATATCAGGCGAATGGAGTGGCCTGTCTGTTCTCCAGACCTAGACCCCATCGAGCACGTCTGGGATGCTCTCGGTCGACGTATCGCTGCACGTCTTCAAACCCCTAGAACACTTCAGGAGCTCCGACAGGCACTGGTCCAAGAATGGGAGGCTTTACCCCAGCATGGTGATCACATCCCATACTGATGTCGGGGTACATGCGCAGGAAACAGTGGCGTTTTGTAGCACATGTGTTTTGGGACGGTTTTTTCAACTTATCGCCAATACCGTGGACTTAAAGCTCTGTGTCGTGTGTATTCCCTATGTGCCTATGCTATTGGCACCAGTTTTCTTTTGTGCCACGTTTTGTGCACCACATTCTGCAATTATCCTTAATTTATGAGCATGATACGGGCAAGTCTTCAGGTCCAGATTGTATACCGATTAGGTTCCTTTCAGATTACGCTGATACAATAGCTCCCTACTTAGCACTCATATACAACCGCTCGCTCACCGATACATCTGTACCTACAGACTGGAAAATTGCGCAGGTCGCACCAGTGTTTAAGAAGGGTAGTAGGAGTAATCCATCGAACTACAGACCTATATCATTGACGTCGGTTTGCAGTAGGGTTTTGGAGCATATACTGTATTCAAACATTATGAATCACCTCGAAGGGAACGATCTACTGATACGTAATCAGCACGGTTTCAGAAAACATCGTTATTGTGCAACGCAGCTAGCTCTTTATTCGCACGAAGTAATGGCCGCTATCGACAGGTGATCTCAAGTTGATTCCGTATTTCTAGATTTCCGGAAAGCTTTTAACACCGTTCCTCATAAGCGACTTCAAATCAAGCTGCGGGCCTATGGGGTATCGTCTCAGTTGTGCGACTGGATCCGTGATTTCCTGTCAGGAAGGTCGCAGTTCGTAGTAATAGACGGCAAATCATCGAGTAAAACTGAAGTGATATCAGGTGTTCCCCAGGGAAGCGTCCTGGGACCTCTGCTGTTCCTGATCTATATAAATGACCTGGGTGACAATCTGAGCAGTTCTCTTAGGTTGTTCGCAGATGATACTGTAATTTACCGTTAGTAAGGTCATCCGAAGACCAGTATCAGTTGCAAAGCGATCTAGAAAAGATTGCTGTATGGTGTGGCAGGTGGCAGTTGACGCTAAATAACGAAAAGTGTGAGGTGATCCACATGAGTTCCAAAAGAAATCCGTTGGAATTCGATTACTCGATAAATAGTACAATTCTCAAGGCTGTCAATTCAACTAAGTACCTGGGTGTTAAAATTACGAACAACTTCAGTTGGAAAGACCACATAGATAATATTGTGGAGAAGGCGAGCCAAAGGTTGCGTTTCATTGGCAGGACACTTAGAAGATGCAAGTCCACTAAAGAGACAGCTTACACTACACTCGTTCGTCCTCTGTTAGAATATTGCTGCGCGGTGTGGGATCCTTACCAGGTGGGATTGACGGAGGACATCGAAAGGTGCAAAAAAGTGCAGCTCGTTTTGTATTACCACGTAGTAGGGGAGAGAGTGTGGCAGATATGATACGCGAATTGGGATGAAAGTCATTACAGCAAAGACGTTTTTCGTCGCGGCGAGATCTATTTACGAAATTTCAGTCACCAACTTTCTCTTCCGAGTGCGAAAATATTTTGTTGAGCCCAACCTACATAAGTAGGAACGATCATCTAAATAAAATAAGAGAAATCAGAGCTCGAACAGAAAGGTTTAGGTGTTCGTTTTTCCCGCGCGCTGTTCGGGAGTGGAATGGTAGAGAGATAGTATGATTGTGGTTCGATGAACCCTCTGCCAAGCACTTAAATGTGAATTGCAGAGTAGTCATGTAGATGTAGATGTGGATGTATAATACATCTTCTATCTCTTCTATATCGACTCGTATTATTCTTCCATCCAGTCATCAGACAAGTCTTCCCCTTCATAGAGACCTTCATCGTTCTCTTTCCACCTATCCGCTGTCCCCTCTGCATTTAACAGTGGGATTCCCATTGCACCCTTCAGCTTGTCAGCCTTGCTTTTGATTTCACCGAATTTCATTCTGGCTTTTCTATGTGATGAGTCCGTTCTTCCAACGATCATTTCAGTTTAGATTTCTTCACATATCTCATGCAATATTTTGCCTTAGTATCCCTGCACTTCCTGTTCTGTTTATTTCATTCTTATGTGATTCGTGTTTCTGTATTCCTTAATTTCAATGAACATTTTTGTTCTTCCTTCTTCATCCGTCAGCTGAAGTATTTCATTTGTTAACCGTGATTTTTCGCAGTTCCCTTCCTTGGTACCTACGGTTTTCTTTCCTATTTCTCTTCAACTGAACTGCCTACCGAGCTGTTCCTTATCGCAGTTTATATAGTGTCAGAGAACTTCAAGAGTATCTCTTCATTCCTTAGTACTGCGGTATCCCGCTTCTTTGCTCATTGATTCTTCCTTACTAGTCTCTTAAACTGCTGCCTATTCTTCATCATTACTAAAGTGTTATCTGAAACAACATCTGATCCTGGGGTCCGCATTACAATCCAGTATTTGATTTCGATTCTCTGTCTGATCATGATGTATTCTGAAATCTTCCGGTATCGCCCTGTCTTTTCCAAGTATGCCTCCTTCTCTTGTGGTTATTGAACAGAGTATTCCCAATTACTAACTAATATTTATCGCAGAACGCAGTTACACTTTCTCCTCTCTTGTTCCTGCTACCAAGCTCATAATCTGTCTTAACCCTTTCCTCTACTCCGTCCCCTACTACAACATTGCAATCCCTGATGACCATTACATTTTCATCTTCCTTTACGTACTGAATCACCCGCTCTATACCCTCATATACTTTCTCTACCTCTCCTTCTTCTGCTTGCAAGGTCTGCATGTATACCTCAATTACTGTTGACGGTAGTGGTTTGCTGTCGATTCTGATGAGAACACTGAACTGTTCACAGTAACAAACTTTCTGCCCCACCATACTATTCTAAACGAATCCTACTCTCGTTACACCATTTTCTGCTGCTGTTGATGTTACCCTACATTCTTTTGACCAGAAATCCTTGTCTTCTTTCCATTTCACTTCACTGTCTC